>NC_072766.1:20869360-21169360 GCF_022539595.1 Amphiprion ocellaris | reverse complement strand
AAAATGGTTTTGAAAAGACATTTCCAGACACTTACCAGGGAGTAGCTGTGGCACAGCTTGTTTATGCAGATAGACCACAGCCAGTCAAATGGCAATAAGATGTTTTCAATGGCTGCTTAAGTGTTCTCTTAACCTCTAGTGTAAACTGTATAGGAAACAATGGACTGTTCGGAACATGATTAATTTAATCTATTTTACAGCTGACATATAATGGAGGTGCCTGATGTCATGTTTGGCTAATGTACGTTTCTCTATTGTTCAACATATTCCCTCTATGGCCATTTGTTAATGTGTCTTCACTGCTCTCTGCGTAACTGCTTAACCTTCCATTTTCTTCTCGCAATCACATAATCAATCACTGTCCCATTACTTGACAAGGCAGACAAAGAGAGTGTATGAGTGAGAAAAACCTTTTGGCCTGTCTCGACAAGCAAGAGGAATGTCGACTTCAGAGGGCTAACACAGGCAGAAAACATAGGCCCAGTAAATATTCAATTTAAAGGATTCCCAGATAAGGCGAGTTGAAAAATTGAGGCAGCACCCATTCTTCTAGATAAGAGAAGACGGAGCCATCTGGAGGCTGGGAGATAGCGAACTCCCACGCCATCCCAGAGACCTCACTCTCATCTGCTGCAGCGGCAGAGAAGGGAAAAATAGAGTGCCAACACTTTCATTATGTTAACTTCAAAATGAATTTATTCACATTCAGTGCATGTAGTTATTGCCTTTGGTAAACAGAAGGTTACTGTTGTGTCCGCCATAACAGACTAACTATCATCAGTCAGGCTTCACATAATGTTGTCCTTTGCCTTTGAAGATTTTATAACTTAATAAGTATTTGGTGAGATGTCTGAGTATTTTTATGTAAAAATAGTGTCTTGTCTGCATTGCCATATTGAAATAATATTTAAAAAAAAAAATTATCCACTTAAACTGCCCAACATATATACACAGTTTTGGGGGAAACATCACAAGTCTTTAATAGATTTCCCCCTGGAAAATACCCGTCTGATCATATGATTGTAACAGTATTTAATATATTCACCATCATCTACTACAAAATTGAAAGTATGTGTAATTTCGCTAGTAGTGAAAGCAGCCTTTTTCCATTTTCTCTGAGCTACTCTGTTTCTATTCAGTTTAAATATACTGTGTGTGTAAGTACAGTGTTAACTAAATACAAATAGTACATTTTAGGCCTAGGCCTCTGCCTCCTTTAAATGCACATTGAAGGCATCTTTGAAAACAAGCATTAGTTGCAAACAGACTCTCAGCTTGTGAATAACCTTGTCCACATTCTTATAATGTACTTTGTTGACTCCTCCACCATGCTATTTCGTGCCAGCCACATTGAATTTAGCTCTAGGATAATGCTTTTGTCAGTAAGTTTTATCTGTTCTCTTACTCAGGTACGCTATGCCATTATCCTTAATTACCCCCACTGCATTTCACAGTTGGCCCAGAATTCTCAATACCTGATAACAGATGCAGGTCGATTTGAAATTTACTTATAGTTGCATTATCTTTTTGACCTGAATCACAGACTGATTGTCCCATAGGCTCTTGGCGTGAAAGCTGTTAACTCTGTGATAACAACGACCTGAAGTGATAACCTTCCAGCAGTCTCGAGGACACGCAGTTTGCTACATATGTGCTGTATTGCAGCCGCAGCATTTCTTATTCAACCTTGGGCTCTCTGCTGTGCTCTGATTCATTTAATGGGATCGAGAGGGAGGTTAATCACTATGTCCGTTATAGACTGTTAAAGTGCTACCTGATCACTATAAAAAATATTAGGATTTGTATTTCTTTGAAATAGTTGACTCTCCTTTTTTTCATTTTCTCTATTTTAAAATATTACAAAATTACCTCCGCAGTTAGGAGTCACTTTGATTAATTTACTTTCAGAGGTCGACATTTGCATTTGCAGATTTTCATTAAGATCAGCAGTATAAGCTTCAGACAAGGTTCCACTTGTCTAAGTTATTATTCGCCGATCATATGGCTAATTAAATGGAAAAGGCTCTTAACTATTTGAATAAAATGTTTCTCATGAAGCTTTATTTTGTTTGTCTTGTTTAGCACAACTTTTTAAAGAAGACTTTAATCCATAAAATACGTACGCTCACAGATGTTTTCTTTTCCCCTATCATCGTGCATTCTGCTCAGTTGAATTTTGATCCAATTGCTATAGATGTCTGCAGCTTCCAGTTAAGCTTCAGCAATTACTCAGAGGTGCCGCTTTTGCAACTAAAACGGCATCTAAATGGTGTGAAAATGCAGGGAGGCAATGCATAAAAAATGTCAGCTGGAGGAAGTCTGCAGCCATTTCATTTGTTATGTCTGTCAACTACAAGTGTATAGTGTTACTTTGAAAACTTGGCTCATTTTAAACCAAAATTTCAGCATACTATTTTGCTTGAATAATAGAAGAATATAGCGGAAGAGGCAGACTACAATAAATACGGTGGGTCTGTAGGCCTATGGGCTGAATTGGGAAGGAGAGTAGCTTGTTGCCTTGGTTTCATATTTTGCAGGAACAGTTTAGTGTGAAGCTCTGTCAAGCCTAGTTTTAATCCTTTTCTCCACTGTGTCGTGTGATGTTATATTGTTATCTTAATGATAATCTGTCCCTGTATTTCTGCCCTAGGCATTTCTATCAGGCTGGGTTGGTTTAGGAGCTGTGCCTTATCAACAGCTTTGTCATTAAATCAGCTTTTTCTACAGACAAATTTCACTGCCGTTATTCTTATCAAAAGATCAGCACACTGTGATTTTCTGTTCAATCAGAGCTTCGAAAATTCACTGTTGTGAGCGTAAGAAAGATGAAATACAAAAGAAAAATTCCATTGGAAAAAAAATGTTTATTTAATTTTGTTTTCATGGTGGTTAATAATAGACAAATAAAATGTGTATGTTTTGCATTTGTTATATCGTCAATGGCTTTAAGCTGTTTTTATTTTGTGCTCTTGGATCTATGTTGTGTATTTTGAAAAGCTACATTTAAAAGCATAAAGGAAAAGACATGATTGTAACATGATGCTAAAAAATTATTTTATCCACAGATTGTAGATAGTTTACTCAATGCAGTAATCTGGAACCTGTGATATTCATGGCTTTTTGTCTGTGTGAAGTGGGATGTAAATCTGTCCAAGATCTCATAACACGGTAACACACATCATCATAGTTTTGTGGATGTGAGAGACCATGTTAGACGTACCAAGAAAGATGTCCTGTAAATGCTGTATGTACAGAGGCAAGCTTTTAAGTCCCAGTCAAACTGACCTCTGGAGGCTGAAACTAGTAGTCAGTTCTTCTGAGAAAGCACTGTTCTGTCTGAGTGAATGTTCTGATTGTCTCAGCATTGTGCTTGAGTGGAGTGCAGTGGCAAATGAACTCCTCTGATTCAATTCTCTCCTCTGTGACACCGGTTCAGCCAGTCAGTGAGGAGGAAGGACTGAGACTCCTTCCCCTAAACACACTCTCTTACAGTTAGGGAAACTGCTGTGTGGCAAAGGTCCAAGAGGTCTCTTGCATGTTGTCTGTGAGGCAGGTTCGGCACCCTCTCTGTCCTCCCACAATGCACTGAGAGTCTCTGGAGGCTGATAGCCTGGTTCCTGGGGATCCAGAGGATCTTTGGAAAGAAGGATGCTGATGGAGGGTACAGTCCTGTGCACTGTCATGTCAGAATTCCCCCCTTCAGTACTCTCCCACACTTCTTTCACCACCTTGTACCGCAGTTTGGTCAGCTGATGCAGACAGCCCACTTTTCGTTTCATGATCTCAGCACAGGTGATGGTCTTAGTAACTGCACGACCTGACCCAGTGAAGACCACTTGCCTGAGCCCACCATCGCTCAAACCTCCCCCACTTACACCCTGCTCTCCTTGCATCCGTGCCATAGCAAATCCCATTAAGTTGCGGATCTTGCTTCCCTCCTTCACGCGCATCTCCAGCACCCCAGAAGCTAGTCCTGGGAAGGGACAGGGACTGTCCTCCTCAGTTCGACACACTTTTTTGAACCCTTCCTGTCCTAGTTTGAGTGCAGAAAGAGGCACTGGTAGTGGTGCTGTTTTCAGTGGGCTGGAAACATTGTTGACCACTGCTGACTGGCCCGCATTGTTGTAAGTTTGACCCTGATAAACAGGGCATGTCCCTGGGGTTACCCCATTCCCCATTTGGATTGGTCTACTTGCCTCCAGTCCTGGGTGGGGCCTGACAGCATCTCTGTTCAGGTACTGATTCTGGCCACTGACGACTCCACACCCTGTGAACATTTCTGCAGTCCTCAGTGCTCGACTGTAATATTAATCCAGACACACACTTTCCCCACATGAAATACAGCTTAACATCGTTTTCTTATGCATGTGGCACTTCTCTTTCCTTCCAGTCAACAGCTGTAAAGTTTCAAGACTTCATATAAGAAATATTACCCGCTCCCCAAGAGCACTATCAACGAAGTCTTTAATGCTCCCTCTCAGAAAGAGCTGGAGAAATAAGATAAACGCCTGGCTGGTGAATTAAGAGCACTGTTGGGACCTTGCAAGATGTTCTTTAAAGAGCATCTCAATTTCATACCACAAATGACTATTTGGAAAGGGTTCTGGAGACTGATAAAAATAAAAAATACAAAACTAAATTATCCACTTTCCCACATTTGTACGTATTTCAAATGGTGCTTTTATCTTCAGTAGCTGCAAAAGATACGGAGTGCTTTGTTGATTCTTCTTTTACAAAACTTTTCTAAAGAGAAACTGAAAGCTCAAATTCAGACTCCACCTTTTGCTTAGCGATCCAGTCCAGCGTTGTTGATTTTTGATTTGCTGATCATGTCGTCTTCAACTCAAAATTGACCTCTCGGGTTGTCCAGCTGTTAAGTTCCACCTCTTGTTTTGGACCTCTGGATGTTTTACTCCAGCTTGAGTAGGTCTGCGTCTCCTCTCCCCGTGCCCATACTGGCATCCACTGTAGTTGAGGCCAGGGTTGCATAGAGGTCTGCAGCTGGGGTGTCGTCCCTAGAGGTCTGTCTTGTCTTCAGTGATCCTCTGGAAAGTCTGTTCTGTTCCCCACAAAGAGACATAAGGGACAGGAGCTGCCTCACAAATGCTCATAGGAGGAGTGTCTGTGTGGTTGAGGGGGAGCATGAGGGAAAGGGGAGACAGCCCTCTTAAAGGCGCAGGTCTTTTCATCTTTTAGACGAACACCATCCCCTCCATAACTGAAGCCTGCCATCTGAGGAAAAAGAGAAGGGTAGGGCTACTGTGTCCCTTTAAAACCTAGAATGCAGATCCCCGGCAACTTTGTCAATCTCTTTAGAGGACGTTCCGGTGTTCAATGTACATGACTGATTAAACCTGAGTTCTGAAATAGAGACTCAGTCAACCTTTAAAAATGCATTTTCAGCTACGAAACAATGAATTAAATTAGCTCTGTTATAATTGAAAACATCCTTCAAAGAGCTGCTGAAAGTCAGCAGCATTAAATTGCACTGTACTTAGCCTTTATCCTATTAGATGTTTGTGACCATTACAATTTACATAATGCAGCATTAATAGCTTCATTGTTGAGGCAATCAAGTGGCACGGTAAGAATGCCCGTCTCTTAACGCATGGATTGTTATATTGTTACAAGCCTGGAGAGCCCTTGTGATGAAGGACACAAGGACCACAAAATGCATAGAAGCATGACTTTCATGTTCAAGGTGCTATATTAATGGTAACTGTCTTCATTAGTCTGGCGTATCTGTGCAGGTGAGGAGATGGGGCTGACAGGTGGGGTAATAAGCATCTTAATGGACTTTCTATCACCAGTGGAGGGCGCTGGCTCGCTCCCTTCTGCACTGAGTCAGGCCTAGACAGCTGTGGCATTGCCCTGTTCAGCCCAGTCTCCCGGTCGACAGGTGGATTTGTTTTTGTGTGTGACTGACAGATGGAAGAATAGGTAAAGACAGCCCACTGAGGCTGAACCTATGAGGCCAGGAGAGAGAGGCAGACAAGTCCTAACTACTCTCTGCTCAGTATATCGCGTGGTGCACAGTAGCACACAGACGGTATAAACTCGCTGTGACTGGCCCAGTCCTTACTGTGAGGCTAATTCACAGTGGCATGTGTATTATATTGGGTCCCTATGGTAATCAAGGAAAAAAAAATAAGGAAATCCCCCTTCATCCCCAAATTCAAACTGTCAAAGTGAGAATGTCTTTTATGAGGAGAGTTTGAATATGAATCCTCACTGAAGGACCAATAGATTGGTTGGATCCATGGAGTGATTAACTTTTTTTGTTTGTTTAATTTGTATGTATAAGGTAGGAGAGCTATTTATCTCTGGAGCCATTCCAGACACTGCAGGAGACATAGTAACAAATGTCTTTCTTTTTCTTGCCTTTTTTGTAAGCTAAAAAGAAGATGGGAGAGAGGGAAGACAGGGGGAGGAGGGAGGGTCTGTAGCGCTCACCACCAAAGTGATCATTCTGTTGTTTGGAAGAAATTACCCTCATCAGTCATACAGAGATGCACAGCTGCCTAAGGGGATCTGGTAATGTTACTGCATAATAAACTGTGCTTGTGTGTGTGCACACACGTGTATGTGTGTTCAATAAGAGCGAGAGGAGGCAAGAAAGAATTGCAAGGGGGCATGGGGTAAGAGAAGTCTGATTTAACCACGGAGAGGTTAAAATTGATGATAAAAGCCAGTGTGTAATCATCCCTCCTTACTACATGGTGTTGGCACATCATTTATTGCTTCTTAGTTTAGCTTTAGAAACCTGTTTGCTGGCGAGAATGTGATAGATTAAGCAATTCAGCTTCTGAGTAAAAATGCAGGGATCTGAGCAAAGTATCTTCAGACATATTCACAACGTTTTTTGTCTGTATCGGACAAAACCCTTCTCTGAATGGCTAAATAAAAGCATGAGGGCTTTGTAGCTTTGCAGAAGTGCGGCGTATTGACCTTTTTGAGCGGAGCCTTTTTCCTTTAAGTGGCTTCATTTAATGACGGTAAAGGCGGTGCTCACGCTTGGTCACTCACTCCTTCACACCTCCTCCATAGAGCTGGCCTCTGCCCCTGTAGCTCTCTAAGCACTTACTCCTCACTTTATCTGACCTTGGCTGGCATCTGTGACAGTCTAGGAATTCTCCCCTGCACGCTCACTCCCCTGTCTTCGTTCAACAAACACCTTTGGCTTTTTTCTCCTGCCCACCAGAATTTAAGTAAAGAAAAAGTATTTATTCTCAAATACTGTGACAAATAGTAGTGGTTGTGTCATGCTCTTGACCCTCTTTGCTGTGTATTTCAGGTGTCTGGGATGGCTGTTGTTATGAATTGTAGGGCTGTCTCTTTGTTGTTTGTTGCAGCACTGCAGTCTAGTTGTAGAGCAGCTTGTTGTGCTGTTGTCAGGACTGCACATAAGCACGGTGCCTCACTGTGACAGCCAGTCTCTCACTTTACGTTAACCGCAAGTGTTTTCACGGTCATCAACCAATGGTGGCCTGGAGGCTGTCATTTCACTCCGTGTGGAGCTCGCCCGCGGCTTGGTTCTGCCCCACAAACTCACAGCCGGCCGTGGTGGGAGGGGGCAGAGCGACACACACACACACATGAATATGCGCACACTTACAGACGGCCGCACACACACAAAAAAAACTATATGCTCAGCATAAGGCAGGCTGTTGGAGCAATTACAGAAACATGGCAGAACACGATGAAGCAGGGCCCACTATCAGAAGGGAAATAGAGTGAGCAGAGGAAAAGTGATGACGCCATTAATAACAGGGAGGCTCAGAGGCTCGCAGAGAAGTGGGGGTGGATGACCCTCTCTGTGATTTCCCTGTGACAGCACTTTGAGGTGCAAATGGTTGTGTTTGTATTAGATATTTGGACATTTAAATGGTCATGTTTTTGTGTCAAAGAGAAAAAAAAAACTAAAACCATGATGGTATAATATACCAAATAATGCATGAAGCGATGCTTTCCTGTCACTCATGCGTCCATTATTTTTGTAAACGACGGGTCAGACTTTCTTATTCTCCTTTTCTGTCTTTGCATTTCTGTCTCAAGCTATTCATCCACATCCCTTCTCCTCCAGCCACCGCTTTCCCCTTGGCACTGCAATGCAGATATGTCTCACACAGTGGCAGAAACTTCATTGAAGACGCTTGTGAAAGACGAACATGAAAGACAGGAAGGAAGGGCATGAAAGAGATGGAGCCAAAGGTAGAAGGGGAAAGAAGGATTGCCGATGTAGAATACTCCTAGAAATGATTTTTTAAAAATACAAAAAAAGAAAAAGGTTTGAAAACCCCAAGCACTGGAATATAAAAACTGGGAGAACATATGGTAGACAAAAACAGACATGGCAACTCTTGATTTATGAGGCCTGTCAACGAAAGTGGTGTCTTTAGCTTCATCAACTATACAGCGTCACAAAGCTATCACACCACCTAACAAATGTTTTGATGTTTTTGCAGTACTACCATCATATAAAAGGGTGCATTTCTGCTTCAACATTTAATTGAATTGGGCGGAGTTGAACCCTGTTGCTCTATGCTTTTAGGTGTATTATTGCACACAGTTTGATTAACGGCACTGTCTCTAATTTAAATTGGCAGCAGCAGTTGAAAATAGCATTTGTGTTTGGAGCTTCTGTTTTGTCTGGCCTCAGGGTAAAAGTTAATGGACTTCATAGAAAAATTTTGATCAATTATATCAAGAATTAATTGGCCGTGTTGAAACGAATGCAAAAAGCAAATGAATGCCTCAGAGGAAGTAATCACTAATTCTGTAGATTTCAATTTGGGATCTAAATCCCACTTACTGTATATTAGTAGACAAACCATTAGACATGCCACAACAACAAAGAATAGCATCTAAATGGTAAACATCAACGCCCAAGACGGCAGTGTTGATAACAAATCTGTATTTCTTTTTGTCATGAAATATGAAGTTTAAGTTTTGAACTATTTTGAACATCACACTGGAAATCTCGTTAGTGTTTGTTAAGGTTTTCATCATACCACACCTTGTTCTTGTTGTACTATTTACAGAAGACAGTTAATTTTTTCAGCACTAGTGATTTAGTGTCAATATTTTTATCTTGGTACAATTTTTTTCTTTCTGAAAGAGTGAGCTTTTCGTGCATGGTATTCATATTGCCTTGCACACACTCAAGTAATTCAATGTAAACAACGCTTGCGTGCACTTTACTGCACTCTCATTTTGTCAGTAGAAGGCTGCCTGTTTATTGAGCACTCTGGTAAAGGTGTACCAGAGTTGCCTTTGTTATTGTTAATGTAGAAATGAAGATTTCCTAACACTGTTGGATTTAACACTAGAGCGGCCAAGCCTAAATTTACAGCCACTGAGGGGCTGCATAGACAGGCTAATAACTGACATTTGCCGTAAGACCACATGCTGTGTATCCAGTAAAATCAAGAAAGTACAAGTGTTTCCTATTCAGCCATGTTTGAGAAATGTATACTGCACAAGGGTACTCGATATTTGTATGCAAGGATCTATGAGGGCTATGTATCCTGTTTTCTGGATGTAGTGCATCCATGAGGACTGTTTATCCTGTTCCCTGCATGCTGTGTATTTGTCACCATAGTTAGGGACAAAGAAAACAGTAAATGTCACTCTTGTGCATGGAAAACCTTTCCAAGTGCACACTGGACAGGATCTAAGCATAGGTGCTCTTAGAATGACTGCACCATTGTATCCCAGGCGCATCACTTTGTGTGTTAACACGGTCCATGTTTTATTTCACTTTACAGTCAATAGATTTGCCAATTGCTCCTCTTTTGCTGCATTTCTGACTTATAATGTCCTCCAAATCTGTGTTAGCAGTAGACTGAAGTTTTATGTTTTTGCCATTGGCTTAAAGTGTCCGAATTTATAATCAAAACATGAATGATTCTCAAATTTAATTTAATGGTGATCAGATGTTGATGTATTTACATTTTTAGGTGTGTAAAAGTAGTTTGACTGACTTACAGGTATAACCCAGGTGTTTCCTTTTGCTTGGACTGTCTACACATGAAAGGTGGGAAAGGTAGGTGTCTAGCCTTTATTTTGCTCAGTCTTTTCCTCTGTTGTGAAGGCAGCTGGAGCCAGTAGGTGAACCAACATGAAGACCAAAGAACAGAGTATGACAGAAAAAACTAACAACAAGAAATCATTGAAAACAGCAATGGATCTCTCCAGTAGAGCAGCGTGAAATGTGCTGAATTTAAAAAAAGCCACTGGTGAAAATAAACATAGGACAATTCACTTTAAGTCTGACTCACCGGATATAGAATGCAGATATGACCTGCTTATTGGCCACTGCTGTCAACTGGCTTGGTTCTTCCTTTCCATTATCTACGTGTTACTGTTTTCAAAAACCACTTCGCTATGGGAAACAACAACAACCTTCTCTGGACAGTTGGGCAGCAATCACACTGAAAATTTCAAGTTGCATATCAGCTGCGTGTCTGAATGCACACCCTGGTCACTTATCTGTAAAAGTTGCACTGGTAATGTTTATAGGTCGGACCCAGTAACACTTCTATGTCACTTTTAACACAGCACAAGTCTGAACTGAGCTGTCTCATTAACGTATAGACACGCACAAGCAGTGGTACTTCGAGATATGTGTAGTGATTTAAGGAATGATTTTTCCACACTTGAGCACCAGTGTTTGTCAGAAAATGTCACAGAGATGCTTAATACTCAGTTTGTGTGTCAAAATCACAACATACCTTTTTCACATACTTTGCTCTACAATTGAAAAAACATTAGGCAACGAAATGCCTATAATGATAAAACCTTACTGTAATGAAAACAGACACTAACAGCTTAAGGAATAATGATACTCACAAATAATGAATGTAGTCCAATTTTTTTTTCTTCCCCCACAAGATGTTAGGAGGAGCTGAAGTTTGTTTCTTTCAGCTGTTTGAAACCCTTGCCTCAGAGTTTGCTTAATATCTAGAGCATCAGACAGCAGCAGGATCTATACGTGCGTCTCCAAAAAGAGAGTGTTATGCACTTTTGCACATTGAACAACAACGCTGGCAACTTAAATTCTTATACTTCTAAATTATCTCAGAGAGAGCATAGAGAGAGGATTATTCCAGGGCAGGACTCGATGACAGGTTACACTGTGTAGGCCTACATGTCTTCACATCAAGCTGGTTAGCTGTCACACACACACACACACACACACACAGATTAACTGCATAGTTTGCAGCTGGTTAGGACTTTTTCTTTGCCGTTTATTACAAACCTGATCTACAAGTGTTTCCAAAGAGATGCACGGGCCAGTGGTAATAACTAGGGATGTCTGATATTGGCTTTTTTGACAAAAACTGATAGGTTGCTATTGTCCAAATATCAATTTCCGATATCAACCGATACCGATATATGTGGGCTTGGAAATAATTCCAAACCACAGACATATTGTTAGTCAGGCGCAGCAAGCTTGTTACTGCAAAAAGTGAAAAATAATCCTGAGCCTGAACTTTTTTTCCTTTTGGGTGGGGGTGGGGGTACAATCTAGGTAACTAATAAGAAATTAAGATATCTGCCTTCATAAACTCAGACTACAGATCATAGTATTACTAAAAAAACATCAGTAAGTCTTGGTAGGTACTCCATCTGACTACAACATGATGCAAATATATTGTTTAGCAACCAGTCAGTAAAAGACATGGAAAAGGACATTGATTCACCTTTTAACAATATGTGCACCATTTGCCCTATTTATTCTGAAATACAACTATGTTAACAGTTACAGTGCAAAAAAGAACAACTAAATAAAAATATAGTTTAAAACAGCAAACTATTGTTCAGTTCAAATAATAACAAAAAACAAAGTGCTCTAAGAACTGGTAACTTAAATAATCACAAATAAATAAAATAGAAAATAAACAAATACAGTTTACTACAGACAACTACAGTTCAGTTGAAAAAATACATTTACGGTGCTACAAGAACTGGTAAGCTGAATCTTTATTTTTTTCCCTGTCTATTTCTTCTTTCTTTCTGACATATTTTACTTCTTCATCAGTGTTGAGGCATTGTTCACTTTTCTGTTTGCCAGATGTTGAGTTACTCTGGCCCCATCATTATCAAAAAAAAAAACAAAAAACGAAAAGCACATTAAGAATTTTGTCCATGCTCTGGCTAGTGGCGTCGTCAATATTCAGTGAAAACAGATATTTTTTGAGCTTTTCAGATATACTTTTTTTAAAATGCCATGTGTAGCCTATTTATGTAACCAGCAAGCTGATTTGACACGGACAGTTTTGGCAAAACGTGTTTATCTTCAGCCAACTTGTGGCTGAGATCTGGTGAACGACAAGTCATGTTCTGCAATGAACGTGAACATGCAGATTTTTAAATCACAAGCCCAGCCAGTCTGATGTTGGTACCTCAGCGGTGGATGTTGCTTCCGGCAAATGAGTTGTGAGTTTCAGAGCGGACAGCAGCTCTATGGCCAGGGTCTGACTCGTGACGTGGTACAGAAACAAGCACCTGGCTCTTTCAGTCTTCGTTATGTGATGATCGCCGTACGTTTGTCCTTCTGTCTATTTGTCTGTGCACAACATTACTCAAAAAAGTGGAATAACTGATTTGGATGAAATTTTCAGGGAAGGTCAGAATTGACACAAGGACCACTTCATTAGATTTTGGAAGTGATGCGGCTTATAGTCTGGATCCACGGATTTGTCAAAGATATGTGTATCATTGAGAGACAGCACTATGGTGTCACTGTAACTATGACAA
Source organism: Amphiprion ocellaris (assembly GCF_022539595.1). Classification (NCBI taxonomy): domain Eukaryota; kingdom Metazoa; phylum Chordata; class Actinopteri; family Pomacentridae; genus Amphiprion; species Amphiprion ocellaris. The sequence goes on along the minus strand of NC_072766.1, from coordinate 21,156,598 downwards.
GTGAGCGCTATATCAGCTGCCTGCTGACGATTACATGATTGCAGTCCTGCTACAAATCCACCACAACAGGCTTATCAGTCGGAAATTATACGACTGAGCATCCTGGGTGGAATACTGCGCTCTCTGGGTGCTGGTATGGACTCAACTGCAGCTGGATCTCAACATCTTTCCAAGACCAGCCCCAACTCTACTTCTCATTGCCTAGTGATATTAGTTTGGTTGAGAGCAAAAGCCGCGTTACCCTCATTCCATTGGTAGACAAACTCATTTGGCAATGTAGTCCTATCTTTTTTTTTTTTTCCCGAGCCAAACGCCGGCACCGCAAGCTGGAATTCTGGCACGGTGCCGGAATACTTTAAGCCATGCACTTGTTTAATGCTTCACAACGCAGTTTGATGATGTGATCATTTGAGTGCCGGTATATGCCGGCGAAATCCAGGCATTATTTTAGCGGTTTTCATGATAGGCAAAAAAAAACAATAACAGTATTGACCAAGATTACATTTTTGTGCCAATATCGAACCAATAATATTGGTGGGCTGATATTATCGGACATACGTAGTAATAACTTTACTAATTAGATAATAATTAAATCATCTGAAATGGAGAAAGGATCTAACAGCAGCTGTGATTATTTCTTCACCTCAGACAGGTGAGCTGTAAAGTTTTATCAACTGCAGTTAAATATTTTGTCACCCTATGGTTGATTCCTGTGCTTTCAGTTTCACTGTTTAAGAAATCAGAAATAAATGTGACACTTTGATCAGCTGTCATTAGTTTATTATTTATTATTAGTTTAGTTTTAGTCTATTGTTGCATTATTATGTTTTCTACATTACTTAGTGAATGGACTAGTTCTTTGTAAATGGTACACTACATGTGTACTGTAGTGCACTCTGGCACTGTGGTGTGTATGTCTTAATGCAACTGTGAGGAACATTAATGAAAAAGTGACTTATGTCTGAATGACTACAATGCTGTAATTTTGACGGACTGATGAAGCCAGCATCGTTCAATGTCCCATACTGAAAGGGGCTTTATTAAAAGAACTACAGGATTAACTTAATTGGGGTAGAAAATGGCCCAAAGCAGTGTGGTCAGATGAAGTCATTAATGGCAAAATTGCTGGACTTTGCTGTGTGTCTCTTTATGCACTTAAGGTAAGGGCTGGGGTTAAATGCAATTTTTGAGAAGGGGGACACTTGTCCAGTGAGGCTGGGGTTCACAGATTTTACAGCAGACAGTAGAAATAACGACTATTTCTTCAGCAGAAATAAAGCCAAAACTGCTAACACTGTGTATTTTGTATGTTGGTTGTCCAGATTAGCAAAGACTGTCTGTGGAAAAAGGTTTTGCAGTGAATCTTTCTGAGTCTTAGTTAATTATTGTACCATAAACTAAATTCAATTTCCCAATAGGTGGTATTTTATTTATTAAATCTTCAGTTAAATAAATAGTGACATTCAACTGAGGAGAAGGCAGAGCATTCTAATTATTATTTTAATTTCTTCCTACATTTATTCAATGCACCTTTTGATTATTTGGATGAAACAACGTTAAATAAATTTGATGAAAAGTTAGTATTTCATCTGAAACTGTGAAATACACAATAGTACAACACTGTTGTTGTTGTCTTATGGGGTGAGTACAATAAATTGTGTTTTGTTAGGCTGACTGTCCGTTGACTTATATTTTTTATTTACTGAAGTGATTTTATTATTTACGTGCATGTAGTAATATCACTACTGCAAATATTATTGCATTTAACCAACAAGATTGGAAATTCTGTATAAGAATGCACTTGATATGGCTTAGGGTGCTGGTGGGGACTGTGGGGCCCATTCCTAAGGCTTTTGTGTTTGTTCCTTGAATTAGTTTATGGTGGATTTTTAGATCTCCTTTGGATCATCGTTCTGTTCAAGAAGTCATCCTCTTTTCAGTTTCGCTTTCTCACTTTCTTCACTATGTGACATTTGCATCCATACTTTGCTGATATTTAATGGACTCTTGCCTCTATTTATGTTTCCTGTGTCTCTGTCTGCCTCACTGCACCAAAACAAAAATATTTCTGCCCTATTAGCAAACTGTTCTCCCTATCATTCATTTTTTTCTCCTAACACACCTCACGTGATTGTGACCCAAGAAATCAGTGTGAACTATCTGTCAGCACTTGTTTCCAAAATGACTCTGGCTTATCCAGATGTTGCTTTGCACACTTCAAATAGTAACTTTTGTGATGAGGTTGCAGGTAGGGTTTCCTTCTGATAACTCTTCCATGTAGAGTCTGTTTGTACCTCAATGCTGCACTGTGAAACTCTGCTCTGCGATCAGATACGCTACCCTGCAGGTCCTTGCAATAATATTTGGGTTTTGCTTTGCCTTTCCATTCGTCCAGTTTTATCTGACAGTTTTTCTCGACCTCACAAATCCTGTGTTGTCTTCTACGGTTCTTAAGGTTTTGCAACAGCATTCTGCACTAAGCTGACCGCCTGGTGGGCCAAAGCGATATGATGTTGAGAAAGCTCATCATCGACATTTGAAATCTGCAGCTTCTCCCCCAAATCAGCAATGATATCCCAGACATGGGTTGACAAAATGGCCAACACCTCATCCTTCGTAAGTTATCACAGAATTAATTAGTCTGTCACTGTTCGCACCGCCCCACCAGGAAAAAAAAACGCACTTGGTGCAGCGGTATATGGATTGCTGCATTGGTGAGCTGGTAGACCATCAAAAATCCATTAAGTTTATACTGGCTCTGTCTCTCTCTCTTTACCACCTTCTCTGTTTTCCTGGGCAAATATGTAACTTACCCAGGGGCACCCAAATGGTCTGTTTTTTACATTTATTTTAGAGTGGTAAACTGCCATCATTTTACTTACATACAATTTGTGGTGCAGTATTCTGTATATACATTGTTATGGTAGAGAGTCATTTCTGTTATTTAGCCAGTATTAACAACCTACTATTTACAGCTGTGGCTATTACTTTAACTCGGTTATTTAGTTTATTACCAAATTTTTATCTTCCTCCTTTGGGTCCCAAAGCAGCCTTTGAACAACACTCCAACGGATCAGTGGCTTCTGTACGACAAAATGAGACAAAGTAGGTTGTGGCTCTTTGTTCCCTCCAGTCTCTCATAAACACCTTCCTGTCACTGAATTTCCAGATGGCCACGCTCCTCTGTATCCCACAGTTCATAGCTCTAAACTTCCTAGCGCACACATTTGCATCGGGTCACTGCTCACTCCGACACGCTAGAGAAAGAAGAGCACTAATCCTGCCCAGCATGCCTCCCTGGAAATGTGCTCCATGCAAATGGTTGTTTTTCCTTTTCTTTTAAAAAGTCAATCCGCAGTGAGACTGGTTTGGTTGCAAGCATGTGCATGTAGTGGGGGTACTAAAACAGACATGTGGCTACAGTCCTGTTGGTGTGACTTTTTGTGGCAAGTAACTAACCTTCTTAACAGACGTGGTTCAGGTTTCCTAGCTGGTGACAAGCTGTTAGGAAACACAGCAGTGAACTTTAAAGGATCTGTTCACAGGTCCATACCAATTTTATTCTGTATTTAATTGCATCGGAGAGCAATCACTCTCTGCCCTACAAATCCTTGGTAAAGCTGCGCTTTACAATAGAGCCATAATTGCAGGAGTTTAATTGCCTGCCAATGCTCTGCTCCCACTGCCTGCTTGCATTGAAGAGCCCAATAATTAGAAACAGGGAGAAATTAGGTGGCAATTTTGTCTTGGCAATTATCATAATGCAAAAGAAGTGCCATTAGTATTGTTAGCCCCACAGTACATAATCCTTTGACACTGTCAAGTCCCTCTCTTAGCTCCTGGGTACAACAACTCTTGATTTCCCTGTAGCCTTTGCACTCCCTCAGTCACTACTTTAGTCATCAGCTATCCAGGCCAGCCAGCACACTTGGAGTCAAACTAGTAGACTGAACACATCCATGCCTGGAGTGCTGGGAGGATTAGAAGCTACAGCATTAGCAGTCTGTTTCCTTTAAAGGTATATAAATTGGATGTTAATCCTCTTCCACCATGTCAACCATGAAATTGTGTTTGATATAACAGAAAAATTAATGCAGTTGACAGATATTGTAGTTGTACCACACTGGCAGTTCATTTTGTTTCACCGAATTTTCTCAAGTATGATGTGCTCCTGGGTTCGAAAGTACTGTACACCTGATAGTTTTAGCATATAGGCAAGGCTTTTGTTTGCCTTGCTCTAATATTTTCCTAAAAGGAAACAAAATGTATTTTTCAACCTTAAATTTCATCTTATCAAAAAGAAAGTTGATGAATTGACATGCTCAGAAATACCACAATTCCTCTGAATATGAGGGCTGTGTCCAGAAAAGAGTCCAAAAAAATCCAATACACTTCAATTTATGGAGAATTAAAAAATTGAGGAATTACAATATTTTTGTTGTTTTTTTTAAAGACCGATATACAGACATAAGCTTACAGTAATGCACATGAATAACATTTCAATGACGAATTAAGAGTACATTCGAAATACAGCTGTTATATTTTAGCAGGGCTAGCTCATGTGCTAACATAAACATGACAAGATGTGCTGCTGGTTAACTGATGAGAGAAGTGAAAACTTGGAACATAATGATCTGGCTGGGAAAATTATTCTGGCCTGTTTGTATTTCTTTAAACCAATCACAGTCAATAAGGGCGGGCTTAGTCTCAGGTAAGTCTGGAATTTTTCAACATTTCAAACGTTTGATGGACAACCCTTGCAAATTTTAGTACAAATGTTGTATGCAAGAATTCACTTATTATTCAACAAAATATAACATGGGAAACCACTTGAAATGGGTACATCTATATAATTTTTCTCACAGTGGGCAATGCCATAAATTTATTTAACCCTTTGATGCACAAAATGCGTCAAAAGTGACCCAAATCCAATGGAAAATGGGTATCTCCTGACCCACACTGTGTACCAAAAGGTCAAAATGTTTCATTTGTGCTTTTATTCAGACTTAGTATTTAATGTTTAAAGTGATATTTCTTTTTTTTTTTTAAAAGGCTATAATAGCTCAAACAGAAACACATGCTGCCTGATAGATAGATAGATAGATAGATAGATAAACTTTATTGTCTGTCCCAAATGGTGACGGAAATTCTTCTTTGACAGGCTCCAAGAATAAAACACATAAAAACACACTGAAAACACAAGCTCACAGAATAGATGTCTAAAAGAAATGTTAAAAAGAAACAGTCCCAATGGTAATCCCACTCTGTATCTTAGCAGTTCACATAGTTCCAAATCTTGAATCATATGCAGCTAGGTTTTGTTGACTATGTTAATGTGGTCATAATCATTACTGAAAATCATGCTAATGAATTTCCTGATAACCAGGTAGTCATATGAAAAAAATAAACAAAATGAATAGTAAGCTCCCTGTATTGAACAGCCAAATCTAATTCGACTGACACAAGTCTGAGTTAGACACAGTCCAATTGAATACACAGATTAACCCTCACTGTAACCCACTAATCTGTATGACAGAAGAACACTGTAAATATAATTCAATATTCACTTTTCCTCTGTTTTATGTTTGGCTATTTCAATTATGAGCCAAAGATTGTAAATGAATACATATGTAGTTTACAATGCAATTACTTTTGCAGTGCTACTGCTTCCTTTGTTAGACCTTTTGAGGACATAGGACACATATTTGAAAAATATTTGAAATGGAATTCAATGACTGGTTGGACAGATGGAGTATGACTTTGTGTACCAAAGCTTCAGATGTTCACAGAAGCATCACGCTGCAAATTGCACCCAGAACAAATAAATAAAATGTGTAAGCCCTTTCAAAAAGTGGATGGTCATTCAACATAATTGCTCATATATAATGTCTAACACTGTTTTCTGCGCTATTAGTTTGAGTCATTATTTTCCATTTGGACGAAGATTTTCGTATTTCTTTAGTACTTCAGTATGTTGTTTCTGCACATTGCTCTGCTTTTGCTTTTGTAGAAGGCTGTCATATTTAACACTACCCTTGTGTAGAAAACATCGACCTCTCAAGTGGCATAGATAACTGGCTACAACTACTTTGATTGTGTAGAGCTGCTAAACAAATATGTCAAAAAAGTAAGGTACAGTGGCATGTGGTCATTGGAATATAGCCAGAAATGAATTTTCCCTGGAATTTTGAACTGGTACTTTAGGCCTCTGAAAAAGGTTAGAAACTCTTGGCCATTAACTGTGCATCGGTGTCATTTTTAAAATGAAGTGTCGATTATGCAATATCTGAATTCACTAAGCTTATTTCTTAGCATAACAATAAAATACAGCCTAACATGAGTATTTAAACACAGATGTTTTGTGCAAAATAGAATTTTATGATGATTTCCATTTAATGTATTCCAGAGTTGAACACTGACACGAAGCCCAAAGGCACACAGACAGGATTTGTCATGCTAATCAAATGCACAAGGTCTATACATAATAGTCCTTTGTGGATAATTTGAATATTTAGATTTTTGTCATGTTGCATTTAAAGAACTATGCTTGGTCCATATTTCATATTACACAGCTTCTTATAGTAGAGGGTGTCATTTAGCACAGCTTCAGCCTTTAGCAGTTTATTAAAACTTCAATTTAAATTCTTTCAGAATATGTTTATGCAGTCTGTGAAAAAACAACTTTTTACCATTTTTTTTTTTTTTAAAGCTTTTTCCATATGAATGCACAATAGCAGATGCTGAGTATGAGGTTTGCCACTCATGAGAGTACTGACCTTGGTAACTACACATACAATAACGTAATGTGCATTACATGTTGATGTCTTCACACAACTGACTTTATGATGGCAGACAGCTGCTGTGCATATTGTTGATATCAGGCTGCTTGTCACTGTTTCTCTGCATAGCAGAGATCTCGTATTATTGGCCGAATTCAGACTGATGCTCCCTACAGGGTTTTACTATGAAGCAGTAGCACATTTACCTTCCGTAAGGTCATGCATTTCTTTTATCAAACTATTCCATATTCAGTAATATACTGTTAGGAGATGTAAAAATAACAAAGATACTGATTATATATATGACTACATCTTTTCTGGGTATTTTAAACATATGCATTAACCAAAAGAACAAGGAATTTATAGAAGATTGGATCCACACATTAAATGGGTCCTACCTAGATTTTAGCCCAACATTAGGGACACAGTGACAGAGATAAGAGGATGTGAATGACCTGTTTGTCTCCAGAGCTGTGTTGTATGAGGAAGTTTTGTAGAAGGGTGTTATCTCTGTGTGGAAAACAAGAGGTGCTAATACATCCCTGAATAATGAAGAGAAAATGACTTTGGGAATCAGGAAGTCCTTCACCATTAATGTTGAACAACTCTCAGTGGCTCTCAAGCAATCAAGCAATGGGATTTACAAAAGATTTTAATTTGGATGCATTATCCAAACTCCTTACAGACCAAAAGGCAGGCAATTGCTCTGACAAAAGATATGCACTGATAAGTTTGAAGGTCAACAAGCTGCTGCAGTGGAGATATCAGCAGCAGGTCTGTACCACCAGCACTCAGTCACAATAAACTACAATACGAGCTAGACATATATGTACACATTAGATGGTGACCAGGTGGCAGAAACACTATTAAACACTAAATCTGAGTGTACAATTAGCCCTGTTCACTCTTCATCAAAGTTTACGATCAGTAAAACGCTACTGTTTCATCGCACATTTGAAACTCACATAGAGCACAGCTTACAATTTCCAAATGCCATAAAGGAGAACAGCTAATGAGGGCACATGTAGAGAATAAAAGGGGGATTAATGAACAACGCGTTTTGAAGAGACTAGGCAGCCCTCGCCCAAACCCTTTACAGTGTATGCATATACTAGGTGAGAATATTCTGAGGCTTTCACACGTTGCCACAGTATTGAATGGTCTGTGCCGCGCTTGGAGGAGCATTCTGCTGATGGAATCAAAACCCCTTTCACAGATTCAAATGAGGTGCACTCAGCTGTGATTGGTATTGGAAAAGCATTTGTCGGAACAGAGGCTCACAGAAGGCTTCTTAAATACAAGGCAATCACAGTGTCTAACGCAGAGACGAGGCGAGAGGTGTGCCCGGACTGCAGAGTGGAAAACAGGACAAAGGATTATGATGGTAATAAGCAGTAAACCAAAACAAAGTCATCCCCTGATCCCTCATTCTCTCTCTCCCTCTGTCTCTGTCTGTCTCTATCTCTCTCACCCCTAAATCCTCTAACACGCTCTCTCATTCCTTCCCTCCCTCTCTCTGCATCACACTCTCCACATATTGACAGGGCCCATTTTTTCACTGTGCCTGAGCTACAATTTAAAACTCATTTCTCATTATTTGCGGTGAATCCTTACACACACAATTTCTAATCTGTCGAGGCCATGATGGCTGCTGGCAGAAGCAGAGGCTCTTTATGCAGATGCCCGGCTGTACACCTATACGCAATGTCAACTCTTGCACACCCGGCTGGCCTTATTTTATTACAGGCGTCAGCAAATCTGCATGCCGTCAACTGTGAACCTTTGTGCTAATGTCTTTTTTCCCCCCTCACTTTAGCAGAGCTTGTGGTGTACAGACTCGAGGCGTTTTTACATCCCAGTGATAATGTGCAAGTGCAGATCAGAAACTATTTCTAGCTCACAAGCGTCAAGAATTTCCCTTCGTGACACATCAGAGATATGGAATCTGCAGGCTGGGGACACAAAGGATAAGGTGGAGGTGGATGAGCTGGGGTAGTTTTGGTGGTACAAGGTTTACAAACCTCTAATTTGGTCTCTTTAATGAAAGGCTGTCAGGGCTTCACTATATCCTGAAGTGGTGCCCTATGTTTGTGTGTGTGTGTGTGTGTGTGTGTGTTTGTGTGTGTGTGTGTGTTTCTGTGTTTGTGTGTGTGTGTGCGTGCATGCGTGCGTGTGTGTGAAAGAGAGAGAGAGTGAAAGGGACAGAGGCCAGAAGCAGCCATTATTATGCCTGTAACAACAGGGGTTGGCAGCAGAGAAAAGAGAAGAAAAGAGGAGAGAAGATTGTGTCTGGAATTGTCCAAGTGTGGCAGTAGTGGTCCTCAGTCACTTTATCAGTGCCACAGCAGCACGTTTTCCTCCCATCTATCTGCCCAGCGACTACTCTTCCGCCCTCTCAGAGCAGGAAAAACACTCGCTCTCTCACCATGGATGGCTCAACACAATCACCAAGCTTTTTTTCCTCCACCTATCCTGCTCACGCTATCTCTTCACTCAACATCACTCTTTGTCTAAATGCCTTTTTTTTTCTCGTTCGCTCAATCCCATCATATTTGTAGAAGTGCAGAGTACTGAAAAATTGCCACACTTCACCTCCTCTGCACATTCTATTTCTATCTGTTCACTTAACATCAGGGTTGGGTGTAAATACCACACCATGTCTGGTTACTTAGAGGATTCCTTAGGAAGGGTTTTGGGTTTGTACACACAAAATAAGACTTTGGAATTTTATCTGAAAAGCAGATAAAGCTTGTGGTGCACCGCATTTGTCAAAAACTTAAACCTTTCCCCTAGCACTTTCTTCTTTCCATAAATTATACAGCACCTCTTTTAAAATAGGTTTCAGATAATACCTCTTCAATACTGAGCATGTTTGAATAGATTCTCTACAATAAAATTAGTGGATAATGTACAGCAGACGATGTTCAGTGTCCTTTTCTGCTTGTCTGCCATATGCCTACTAGATGGTACCTTTACTGTAATAGCTCTCTGCTTAGTTGTTTAATTACTTAATCAATCATTACTGAAGTCAGTTTTAGCATGCACTAACATCTGTGAATTTGTCAAGCTCTTCGTTACCACGGCCTTTGTCGGGTGAAGCCAGTTAGGAATTAAATAGGTAGCACAGTGTGGAAAAATGTTTGGCTGTTTGTGAATGCACATCATATTATTAGAAAAAAATTAGGGCTTGCTTTTCATCTTTGCTTTTCAGTTCAGCACTTTACTGTTAGACTGAGTGAAGGTTGTTTAAAATTGCGTCAGTAATGGATGTGCTCAGCATCTATGATGAATTCGAACGCACACCTCACTGTGAATTCAGACTTCTACGCCAAAGCAGTGCACGGCAATCATTTGTCTCTCGATGGAATTGGGTTGCATCATGGAGAATACCCTATGTAATACTGTGGAGAATTCTCCTTTTCACAGAAAGCCAGATATTTCAGAAAACAAAACAAAGAAACAAAAAAATACTTGAGGAAACACTTTACATCTCTCATCACAGGAGCTAAAGATACTGAAGATATTATAGACACAAAAATATAAATACCAGCCAAAAGTTGGGACATATCTACTCATTCAATGTCTTTTATTTCATGCTCCGACTGTTTTCTACAGTGTAGAGAGATACTGAAGGTATTACTATCAAATAAGCACACATGAGAACATGCAATACCAAAAAGAATATATATATATATATATATATATATATATATATACACACACACACACTATATTGCCAAAAGTATTCGCTCACCTGCCTTGACTTGCATATGAATGTAAGTGACATCCCATTCCTAATCCATAGGGTTCAATATGACGTCGGTCCACCCTTTGCAGCTGTAACAGCTTCAACTCTTCTGGGAAGGCTGTCCACAAGGTTTAGGAGTGTGTTTATGGGAATTTTTGACCATTCTTCCAGAAGCGCATTTGTGAAGTCACACACTGATGTTGGACCAGAAGGCCTGGCTCTCAGTCTCTGCTTTAATTCATCCCAAAGGTGTTCTATCAGGTTGAGGTCAGGACTCTGTGCAGGCCAGTCAAGGTCATCCACACCAGACTCTGTCATCCATGTCTTTATGGACTTGCTTTGTGCACTGGTGCACAGTCATGTTGGAAGAGGAATGGGCCAGCTCCAAACTGTTCCCACAAAGTTGGGAGCATGGAATTGTCCAAAATGTCTTGGTATGCTGAAGCATTCAGAGTTCCTTACACTGGAACTAAGGGGCCAAGCCCAGCTCCTGAAAAACAACCCCACACCATAATCCCCCCTCCACCAAACTTTACACTTGGCACAATGCAGTCCGACAAGTATGGTTCTCCTGGCAACCGCCAAACCCAGACTCGTCCATCAGATTGCCAGATGGAGAAGCGCGATTCGTCACTCCAGAGAAGGCGTCTCCACTGCTCTAGAGTCCAGTGGCAGCGTGCTTTACACCACTGCATCCCACGCTTTGCATTGCACTTGGTGATGTATGGCTTGGATGCAGCTGCTCAGCCATGGAAACCCATTCCATCAGGCTCTCTGCTGAAGCACTGTTCTTGAGCTAATCTGAAGGCCACATGAAGTTTGAAGGTCTGTAGTGATTGACTCTGCAGAAAGTTGGCGACCTCTTTGCACTATGCGCCTCAGCATCCGCTGACCTCGCTCTGTCAGTTTACGTGGCCTACCACTTGGTGGCTGAGTTGCTGTCATTCCCACACACTTCCACTTTCTTATAGTACAGCTGACAGTTGACTGTGGAATATTTAGGAGCGAGGAAATGTCACGACTGGATTTGTAGACCAATAGACCAGTGAGCCAAATCTCATGTCTAGGCTCCGTAAGAGCTGTTTAACCAAGATGCTGAGTAATGGAGGTCTTCGTCGTGTGAGTTAGCCTAAATCCTAGTGAGATGTTTTTGGATTGCAGTATGACGGAAGAGCAGCTAAAATGTGCTTTGCATGTGTGGGAGCTTCTTTAAGATTGTTGCAAAGGCGAAAAGTAGCTACATAGAAAAATCTAAGTTTACAATGTATATTCCTTTTTATTTACTTTGCTGTAGTTTCCATGCATTTAGCATTGTTGTGCAATGTAGAAACAAAATAATGAAAATAAACCCTTGAATGAGTATGTGCATCTGAAGAATAATGCTGTATGGAATGTAACATACACAGTTTAGTTCCAGAGGGAGGTGCCACAATATGGAGAGTGCCATCACTTATGACATTGATTCCTCCAGCTTACAGCAATGTTCATTACTTGTATTTACCTCTCACTAATATGACCACAGTTTGTATGCAGTTTGCAGTCTGTTATAGGCACTGTCGCATCTCGTTCTGTTGATCATATATACACTGAACTGACTTAATATTATGACCACTGACAGATGAAGTGAATAACACTGGTTATCTCTTCATCATGGCACCTGTTAGTGGTTTGAGAATCACAACAACGAGTTAGTGATGTTGATTTGGCCTCCAAATTTCCCAGCTCTCAATCCAATTGAGCATCTGTGGGATGTGCTGAACAAACAAGTCAGATCCATGGAGGCTCCACCTCGCAACTTCCAGGACTTAAAGGATCTGCTGCTAACATCTTGGAGCCAGATAAAACAGCACATCATCAGTGGAGTCCATGCCTCGACGGGTCAGGGCTGTTTTGGCAGCAAAAGGTGGACCAACAATCTTAGGCAGGTGGTCATAATGTTATACCTGATCGGTGTATGTAAAGAACAAACAAGTACTCCAGCTGTGTTATTTTTTAACTCTTAACTTTCTATGTACCCTTCAAAAGTGGATGCATAGAGGTGACTAGATTGACATTACTATGTCTACATTTTAGCAACATACGTGACAAACTAATTATTCAAAATTGTTATTGGCAAGATATATATTAAATGATTGGGGGAAATGTTTGTGCGTGTGCATGTGTGTGTGTGTGTGTGTGTGTGTGTGTGTGTGTGTGTGTGTGTGTGTGTGTGTGTGTGTGTGCATGTGTGTGTGTGCATGTGTGTGTTTTATGTTCATAAAGCAAATCCCTGGTGATGTCAGGGTCTGTGACCATCTCACAAAGACAGACATTTTTTTCTGAACTTAAATATGTTTAGTGAGCTGTCTAAACTGATAACAACAGACTTTATATTTGTCAATAGCCAGCAATAGTAACCAGAAGCTGAGAGACAGAACTGGGAATGACACAAACGAAAGAAACGGGGAAAATGGGCAAATTCAAATGATGATTGACCATTTAGTTATTTCCTTAGTGCATACATATCTGTTGTTTGCCTAGTCACAGCTGTTTGGGCATGTTGAGGAACAAGCCTCCCAGTATGAATAAAGCAGAGACATTGACATTGTTATCAGTACATTATACCAACATGTTACACCAACAAGCCGCAGATGCTTGGTCAAACACAGAGAAGAGATAAACCACTAATCTGTGGATCACAGACGAGGCGATGGGTGCTCTTTCTTTGTGTCTGTTTAACACTGAAATATCTTAGAAAGTTCAGAGGCTGAAGAATGACTGTGGCTGTCGTCATGAAAGTGAAGAGGTCAGAACTTTAGTAACAGATAGATCGGGATAAAGAACAGGTCTGTGGGAGAGGAAGCTGACAAAGAGGTAGCTAGACAGAGAAGAGAACCAATGTTATCTGTGTGGTTAGCATTGCTGCACTGCACCTGCAGTCACTGGTCAGTAGAGTGCATTGGAAATTGCATCAATAGTATGTTCAGTTTTTGTTGTTTTTTTTTTTTTTTTACATACTGGTGGCCCGTGAGCAATGCCTGCATGTCCACGTCTGATTATTATCCATTCGCAAAACAGAATGGCCATTTCAAATGCCCAATTCTGTTTATATACCTCCAACCTTAGCTGTAATGACCTTTTGTAGCATCTCCAAGCACTTCTTGTTTTTGCCGTCCTAAGAATTAAAGCAGAAGTTCAGTATTTGGGTAAATATTTGTTTTTCTGTTAGGTGCAGTTAAAGGAGAAGTTTGATACCACTGTATGCACCTATAGTCCAGCAGGTGGTATGCTTATCTAAGTACAAGGACTGAAAGCAGGAGGGACACAGCTATCTAGCGTTGTGAAATGGAAAAACATTTCTGCCTACCAGCACCTCTAAAGCTCACTAATTTACATGTTATGTCTCAGTGGTTTAATGTATACAAAAACTTAACTATCAAACTGACAATTTGCAGTTTCAGCTTCATAGGGTTATATGCTGAGCTGTTTCTTGGCATAAAGCACTTGCCAGGTAATTATCAGCAACATGGAAATCCCGAGTTGTGGCTGTGGAATGTCTAGTACAAACCACGTTTTTTGTAACTTTGATATTTGTATGGAATAAACCAAGCTAGGATAACTGTTACCCTGTTTGTGCTGAGCTAACTGGCTGCTGACTGCAGCCTAGCATTAAACTAACTGATGTGGAGAATAGTATTGATTTCCTCATATAAATCTCTCCATAAGAAATGTTAAGCACATCCCCCAAAATCCTAAAACCTCAACTACAAAAAGAGACTTGACAATCAGTAGTAAATATCCATTTTGACATTTTGTGCAAAAGTACAGTCGTAGGCACATTTAGTGTGGGTTATTATCCCTGCTCCTTTGAAAATGAAAAAAAGAAAAAAAAACACCTATTCATCAGTCATCTCTTGCAGACGTGTCTGAATTACAACTGAAACTGAGTGAAATGTCAGTAGCAGGTCTGAAAACACAGACTTTTAAAAATGCAGTATGGTGTCTAAACCTACTCAGCAACAGTAACTAGTTTGTCACAGTTGTGCACAGCGGTGCACCAATACAAACTAAACTGAAAATGTGATGAGCTTGAGTGGATAATTGATCAGGTTGAAATTACCAATGGATTTCTGCAGAACTTACGCCTGAAAATCTATTGTGCTTCGGGTCATCTATTGGGAATCATAGAGGTATGTAATACAGTGAAATGGGCACAGAACACAGTGTTAATAATCTATTTACACTTCAACCCCCTTTCCATTGATTTCCATTCACAGCATGCACCACCTGACAAGCACCACCTCCCTGAAGGACTTCAGTTAGTTTTAGAGCAGAAAAGGCATTTTAAAAGAAACAGTGAAACAGAACTGGTCATATATTATATTGTACACTTTGTTCTTGTACTATACTGCATTTATGTTGCTTGGGTACCATCTACTGTGAGTTACTATCATTGATTGATAAAATTAATTAAAAAACAAAAACTATGCATCTTTCCATTAGCTTTCCACCACTTAATCCCCTGTTGGGAGCAAGGGGCCTGGAGTCTATCCTATCCGGCTCAGGGAGAAGGCGGGATACACCCTAGACAGGTCGCCAGTCCATCGCAAGGCCACATATAGACACAGACAACCAAGCACACTCACACCTACGGATTTAGAATTATCTTTAGAATTATCAATTAACCTCAGCATGTTTTTGGACCATGGGAGAAAGCTAGAGTATACGGAGAAAACCCACACATGCACAGGGAAAACATGCAAACTCCATGCAGAAAGATCCCATGCCCAGGCTGGGACGTGTACTAGGGATCTCCTAGCTGTGAGGCGACGGTGCTAACGACCGAGCCACCATGCAGCCCAAACAAAACACAGCAGAAATTAAAAAAAATATTACATGGATATTATATAAATATTTTTAGCAAAATATATTTCAAAACAATTAACTGATTGTTTGCAGGACATGCAGGTGGAATTGTGCATTAAATTTTATTGTGTGTGCTTATACTATATTAAGTCTGTGTTTGTATATGGGTCTGTGTAAATAATATAGAACAGAAGTAAATTCAGCCCCTTTGCAGTATCACCTGAATGTCAAATGACTCAAAATTGTATCATCTTACTTTAGTTTTATTTTTTCTAAGTTGAACAGTAGGTCTTTCATCTTATTTAAAGTTGACACAGGGCAAACAGACACAAAATCCAGGTTGTCATACTTCTAGTGCCCCCAGTGTGTCTAGCCTGTTGTGACTTCACAACAAGCTTGTCGACTCCTCCTCCTTCAGGGTTCCCACGTTTCTTGGAAAACCTGGAAAATGATTGACCAATTTTCTAGTCCTGGAAAACATATGGAAAATGAGAATAAAGGTCAAATGTCCTGGAAATGGTTAACTTATCCTGGGAAAATATCTATCCTCCCTCTGTCAATGCAAACGGGTTAAAAGTTATGCGCATGCATGTCTGTTGACAACCTGGATTTTGTGTCTGTTTGCCCCGTGTCATAGCGCTTCTCTGCTTTTAGCTGGCGCACAGAGACCAAAGGGAAGAGGAGCACCCTTACAATGAGAAGACTGTAACTATGACATGTTAATTTGAACCGCTAGCATGGGTCAAGAAGCTAAAATAACTGAACAACTTTTTTGAGGAGCATTTTTATTAGAATTCAATTCAATTCAATTCAGTTCAATTCAATTCATTTTCATTTATATAGCGCCAATTACAGTCAAATTGTCTCGAGACGCTTTACAGAACCCATATGCCTGACCCCCAGAGCAAGCCAAAAGGCGACAGTGGCAAGGAAAACACCCTTTTAACAGGGGAAAAAACCTTGAACAGAACCCGGCTCTAATGTGGGGGGACCCATCTGCCTGCTGGCCGGGCGGGTTGAGAGGGACAGAAGAGGTAGAGCGGTAGAGATAGAGGGATGGAGGTAGAGGGTTACAGTTGGTGGGAAAACAACCACACATCTGAAGCATCCAGCTCTGGGACCAGGGACACTCGGAGAAAGGACACAGGGAGAAACAGAGTGAGTGTAATGCAATAATGGTATATATAGTAAATACATAGGTAGTTAGAGAAGGGCTCAGTGCATCAAGAGAGGTTCCCCAGCAGCCTAGGCCTATAGCAGCATAACTAGGGGCAAACTAAAGGGACGTCAAGAGGGGAAGTCAGTGACATTGCTTTGTTTTATATTGACCGTATTGCGCTGCAGGGCAGTTTTATTTTGATATTTTAGTTATATTTATGAAAATTTATGATTTGCTTGGGTATTTTGGAGGTGGTTTTGATTTTAATTATGTTTGAAAAATGCAGGTGCCAGTTGTCTGAGTAATAAATATAGGAACAATCTGGGTAAATGCAAGTTACAACTGTAGTAAAGAACATTTCCAAAGAGTGAGGGGAGTGGATGGCAAAAACCAAGTGGCCACTCTTGTTGAGCTCCTGAGATCCTGGCTAGACATTGAGGAAACGTTTAGAAGGACAATCATCACTGCAATAGCTCTCCAATCTGGTCCTTACAGCAGCAACCAGGAAAAATCCTCTACTCTGTGAAAGACAGATGAAAGGTCGCTTGGGTACTGCAAAAAAACACCTAAAACACTCTTGGATTGTGGAAAACAATATCTCTGGTCTGACGAAACCAACATTGGAGTGTTTGGACTTAAATCTAAATTTTATGTCTGGAGAAAACCAGGCATTGCTCATGACCTGCCCAATACCATCCCAACGGTGAACCATGGTGGTAGCATCATCATACTGTGTGGGGTGTTTTGAAGCAGCAAGAGGAGGGAGACTGGTCAGGTTTGCTGGAAAGATCAATGGAGAACAGTACAGAGATACCCTTATTGAAAATCTGTTACATCCTTTGCTGAACATTTACCTTGTAATAGCACAAAGACCCAGTGCAAAGAGCCAAGACAACACTGAGGCAATTCTGTGAATGGCCCTGACCCAGCTGAGATGTGAGTTAAACTGAATCAGACATCTCAGGAGAGACCTGTAAATGGCTGCCCACCAACATTCCTTGTCCAACCTGATAGAGCTTGAGAGGATCTGCAGAAAAGAATGACAGAAAATCCCCCCAAATCCAGGTATGCAAAGCTCGTTGTGTTGCTAAGGTGGCTAATTAGCATAGGCAACACTGAGCACATGTCTAATTAACATTCCATTACATATACATGGCAACAAACCTATTTCTGAACTGCTATTTTTTATGATATTGGCCGAATAGTTTGCTACTGGCTTCTTCCTCCTCCAAAGTACTGTTATTATATTGGCCTTTAAAAATCTACCATTGGTCAACTTTGTGTGGACTGATGAGGGGAAAAATTTCTTTAAATGATGTCAGCATAAGGCTGCAACATGACAAAATGTAAAAAAAAGTGAACATGGCTGAACACTTGGTGAATGCACTGCACTTTTATAGAACTGGATATTTCTAAATTGTTCTTATATTTTCCAGGCTTTCATAGCTGCTATGAGTGTGTGTCTGTGTGTAGAGGCATGTTGCGTGTGTGTGTGTGTATTTGCAATGTACCTTCTTCCATTCACCTGCATCTTCTTTCATCCATGTGCAAACTGATGTGTGTTTGTGTGTGTGTATCTTACTGCAGCTCTGTCTGTCTACCTTTAAAGAGGCTGTGAATGATCTTATTTAGTGTGCACTGATTGCTGCTTTAACCTGGCGGCCACGCTGGCTGCTGCTGCATTAATAATCGTGGGGAGCCAGGAGAGCTGGCGAGGCCCGCACCTTGTTCACCGCTCGCTCGCTCGCTATCTCCACGGTACCAAGGAAAGAGCCAGCAAACAGCAGGGGAAGTGTGGCGGAAAATTACAGTCTTCACATGCCAGCCAGGAAGGCTGCTGCTGCTGCTCGGTGGGGGCCAGTGCTGTGTGAAGAAGACAGAGGCACTGGGAGGACGTTTTAGCGTATAAGGCCTGTGTGGAGGCAGAGAGGTGGTGTGTGTGTGTGTGTGTGTGTGTGCGCGTGTGTGTGTGCGTGTGCGTGTGCGTGTGCGTGTGCGTGTGCGGGTGCGTGTGCGTGTGCGGGTGTGCGGGTGTGTGTGTGTGTTCGTGTGCATTTTACTTTTGTCCACGTTTAAGTTGAACATCTATCGGCCTCTCTTATTGAAGGTGGTAGTTCAGAATCAGGTAAGACTATGGCATTGGCTAGTTTAGGCTCACCTTTGAGCTAACGGTATCAATATAATGAGGGAATCTATTATGAATTCATTTTGCCTATGTGTGTGTGTATGTGTGTGTATATATATATATGTATATATATATAGTGAGTACGCATAGGTATATGGATGTGCCTTTTTCATATTTGTATAAAATCATTTTGTATGCTCCGGTTTCCTCCCCCAGACCAAAGACATTTCGGTTAGGTCAGCTGGAAGCTTTAAATTGGATATAGATGTGAATGTGAGCATTTGTCCAAGTAGCACCAGCAACCTGCAGGACTGCCTGGTGAGTACTGGGACATGGTCCAACCTCCACAACCCTGCTCAGGATAAGTAAGGATTTCAGAAATGGATAGTTGAATAATTGTGTTTGTTGGTGACTGAGTGTGAATGTCTTTATGTACAGATTTGAAGGAGAGAAAAAAGGCAAGAAACGCAAAAACAAACAAACAAAAAAAACAGCACTGCAACAAAATGGTCCACCAACAGACCTCCTTTGTGTCAATATTAACTAGATGGGTTGAAACTGCTGGCTTTTTTAAGCGTGGCCAACAATTCCCTCTTTCAGTCCAGTCCAGACGACATTTTGATTGGTTGTGTGAAGATTAAAGCTTTGCACTCTCTGCCAGGGAGAACAGTATAATTGATATTTCAGCTCTGGGCAAACTTGCTCTCGTAGGCCAGTGGCTGTTTCAGCAGAAAATTAATGTTAGCACAGCTTGGCGGCAGAACGGTCGGCATGTTTCAGGAAATATACTCTGAGTTGGGTCTCTCTGGTCCACTGGTTTCTGCTGCTACTCTCTGTGTGTAAAATGAACATCCTGTGCTGAGAAAATGGGTGTTGCCGTTGTGCATGCACACAAACACACAGAAACACACAAGTATTGTACTACAAATTAAAGACCTGCACTGTTCGTAACAATACTTAGGAAGATTGGGTGTTTTACTAACTGTAGTATGCAGGTGATTTTTCCTAATCACAATTAAAGGTGTTGAAATGGTTCTTTATGACACTCACTTTTGACCTTGATCTTATGATGCCAAAATGTTGCAATACATGTGTCGATATCAAGGGCACTTCAAAAAACGAATTTAACGAGAGTCTGATTAGGATTTGATCAGTCGTCCTAGTGCTTCTCTGTAATATCAAGTTGCTCAACAATGAGGAGCATCTCTTGTCTACTTCATTAGCACATGTATCATTCAGCCAGTCTGAAGAACATAAAAATCGACCTAGCATGAAACAACGCTGCAGTCATCGTTCCGATAGCACCCTCATGGTGCACTTGTCCTGAATGGGCCATTTAAGTGGACACAGGGGATTAGGCAGATGATGGCAGCCGAGGTCCTCATATTGGTGCAGTGTGACTCGGACCACATTAACACGACATTAGTCTCATTTCCATTCTGACGGCGTGTGCTTCCACACAACACTGGAGAGCGCGACCAAAATCATTGTGACCCTCACGCTCCAGCCTTTCATTTCCTGTCACCATTCAAACCATCCTTATCTCTCTCTCTCTGTTCTCTCGTTTTCATTCTTGCCCTTTCTCTGCTGTGTTTCCTTTTTTTTCTGTCCTTGCCCCCACACGCCCCACTCTCTCCCCTCCGTCTCCTCTTTTTCTTTCTTTCCTTCTTGTTCCACATCAGCGCCTGGGTGAAGCCTCTCCCTGTCACGCTTGGCCGCACTCCCCTTAATTACCATGTATTCTTCTTTAGCTAATAAAAAACGCTGATGAAACCGATTACATGGCAGCAGGGCTTTGTATGGAGTTGGATTTAGGCACGAATACAGAGTGAGAGAAGAATAAAGGAAGAGAGGGACACTGAAAAAAGACAGATAAAGGAGACAGACAGTAGGGGAGAGAAAACTGTAGACAAAAGGGCAATGTAAGATGGGAAGAGAAGGATGAGAGAGAAGAAGAAGATGGAAAGAGAGCCAGAAAAACGAAGGGAAATGGTGGATGGAAATGGGAAAAAAAATAGGAATGGTTTGGGCAGTAACCCGTTTGTTGTCTTTGTTGTTGTTTGGGTCAGCGATGCTTTAGGCCCTGAGGGAACTTCCTCATCTTATCACAGTGAGCAGACGGCTGGCACATCTTTCTCATTACTAGCCTCTCAGTTATAGATTACTCCTGCCTTACTCCTCTCCCCAGCCACAGGCAGTTTCTGTTACAGTCTACAGAGCCATGCTTGCACCAAACGCAGTTTGAACTCCTGAATATAGACTTTGCCTTTTCATTTCCCTTTCATGAGAATTAAGTCACTCTGTCTGTCCATGTAATTGTGGTTTCAACTGAAACCAACTGTGGCTTGGAGGAGAAAATGAATTAGGGCTTCTTGCTTGATTGAAAAGCCTTCTGAGAGGAGCTGAGTAGCTTGTTCATGATACACTCCTTCTCTTTGTTTTATATTGTGTTCCTGCTCAGCTGGATAGAGAAGTGCTTGTGAAGTTTCAAACTCAAAGCATTAGCACTTGCAAAAATTGTGCATACTCAAAAGTGTTTCAAGCAGTTGAGATACTAAAAAATTGGTAAACGGTCAGCGTATATATGTATGTATATGTGTATATTGTGTGTGTGTGTGTGTGTATATATATATATATATATATATATATATATATATATATAATACACACATTGTATAGAGTGCTGTGAAGGCAGATAATCTCACATATTCCCATTCAACAAGTTAGAAAATACACTACTAAGACCTTTGTACCCGCTGCAAGTGCAATTTTTTTTGCATGAATATCTAGACCCATTAGCAGCAGAATAGTGCTACACAGCAACCATTGATGTACACAGATGCTTTGGAACAAACTGTGCCATTACTGGTTTGTTGTCCTATTTCATGACCCCTTTTCAATGAATGTGGAAGCCCTGTGAGGCATCCTCCACATTTAGATGTTAATGTTTGCAATTTGTAAACATAAATTGAAAATGTCAGAAGCTCAATAGCTAAATGGAGATAAGTAAACACATTATCGAAACGCTGTGGCCACTTAAAGTCGGACACCCATTCCATACAAAAGCCGAAAATTATTAGGAGGAGGAGAAGGATGAGGAGGAGGTAAGAGGAGGAGAAAGAAGACAAAGAGGAATAAGAAAGCAAAAAAAGAGGGCAGGGGCGCTTTAATTCGCACAGCACGTACTTGCCGAGGGGGTGAGACGATTAGGTTTGTGATGAGAGGCAGCAGTGTGACGGAGAGGGCATGGGGGGTGTCAGGATGAGCGAGGATGAGAGAGATGAGAAAGAGAGAAGTATTATCTCGCTGTGCTTTTACAATCCCACATATGTATGTGCACAAGTACATTTTTTTGTGTAATATTCAATACATACACGCATATATCAACTTAAGCATAGTTGCAAACCCATGTGTGCATTTAAAATGTGCACATATGTACATCATGTTCACATTATCTCTTTCTCCTTCTCAAACACGCACAGAGATGCACACAGTCAGAGACGAAGAAGAGTCAATGCAGTCGGCACCTGGTTCCCCCCGCTGCACACTCATTCATCACTCAGTCGCGGGCCTGACAGAATCCTCTGCCCCACAGGCCATGGGTCCACACATACACACAAGCATATACACACTTTTTCACATTAACACACCTCATGCACAGACGACAGAGCTAGAATGAAGAGACACCGGCGGTAACATCAAGTAGTAATAACTGCCCACAGGCCAGACGTGCTTATAAACACACCTATGCTGTTGCACACTGTCAGTAAAGTGCAGTTGTATTTTGTACCCCATTGTAAGCAAGGAATACATTTTTAACTATGTATTATGTGTACAGGAAAGGTTGTGGCTTGATGTTATGGGACAGCATACGCTCATTCACTGTTTACTGAGAGTTAGATTAAAAGTTGAATTCCACTGTCAAGTATGGTAAACATGAAGCAGTTGACTAGTTTAGTAAAGTGAAAAGACTGTTCCTAGTCTTTATGCTCACCAAAAAGTCCCCCTCTAATATGTAGCCTCTCTCTGTTCAAAAGTAGCAAAATTGACCAACGCGCACCTTTAAATTGCCCTAATCATAACCTTATATCTTATTTGTTTAAAAGTCGGCAAAAGATACGTTAATGGAATCGATCTTTAGCGTTGTTTCCAAATTGATTCACATAAGAATCACAGTTTTTGACTGCTGCATTTCTCAATTGATTCTTAAAAATTGATTTCTGTATGTTATGATATATTGTTGATCAAACGAAAAACTGAAAACTCAGCTGTGAGATTACATTGCAGTAGAGCCCTGCATAGTACTGTTTTCTTCGTCCTACCCCTACACACTCCCTCTGGATTTCTGACCATTTCCTTCCACTCCCACAATATGCGCATCTACTCCCACCAACACCTACCATTCTGACCATTCACGTCTGCACAATACAGACTTCCACCAATTTTGTGTCTTTTCCCATGCAAAAGAGAAAAAACTATATTTTACTGTGTAGTGTTCCTGTTAATAAACTTTTCTTGATAGTAGGGTATCTTTGAAATGTGCAGGAAGAACTGCATTGTCTTTGAAAAATGCTACTTTGATGAGGGAGAACTAGGCAGATATGTTGCCTTAACCCAGAAGTGCCAGATTTGTGCCTATTGCATAGCCTATCAATACTTTGCACAGTCATTGCCACAAAGTTCAGTTCTTTTCCAGTTGGTTAGTAACAACTGAGTGATTTATCCAAATGTCAGACTCGCAGGACCCGTGGAATGCTAATACCAATGCCATCTTCTACATTGCAGCTCACAGATGATGTACAGAATGCATCCTTTAGAGTTAGGCACAGTTATTCATCATGTAAAACAAAGGTGAAGCAATTAGTTCATACCTTGTCTCCTAGAGTTTAAAGTTAGCAGGATGGATCTCTAAACTCTGGCCCTTAGAAACAAGATCAGCTGACTGTCACACAGTCCACAGTTTGTTTCATTTCAACCACAGTTTGTTTCATTTCACCTGGTAATAACATCACAGCAGTGTTACTTGCATGAAGACAATGGACAGTAACATGCTTAGAAATGAATGTTGTTAACTCTCCTAAATTCAAAAGCACCACAATCATACACTTTGCTTGTTCTTTTTTGGTCCGTGACTTGTCAGTTATATTTCATATTTCATTTCATGAGACTAAAAGACTAAAAATGCAGTGCACATTAAATACATTCTTCAGTAGAGGATTGATTTTGAATCAAACTGTGACTTGGAATAACGTTGTAAGACTCCCAAACATTCCTACCCCTGAACTTCTCATCTGCCTCTTGGGGAAAAAAAGGAAGAAGAATGTTTACAAAATGTTTCAAATTTTCCCTTAATTTGCATAAAAAACTGCAGATATAATTTCAGTAAATATGAATGCTCCAGTTTAAGTATCTATATCTGGCAAAGAAAAATATGTATTTGTCTTAAAGCTGATGCTGCCACTGCCAGTGCCCATGACTTTAACTGGTTGTCCACTAGGCACACCTGCCTCCAATATAGCACGAACTAAGACTCACATAATGATCCACAAACTTGCTAGATGGAGGTATATAAAGATTTTGATCAGTCAAATAAAAAAAAAGATAGGGTGTCCACATATGCATGTGCAATACAGTATATGCTGTATATAATGCTGTGTATAATTTCAGTAATGTGTGTAACTACAGCAGTAGACCCAAGGTCATGTATAAATAACAGTGACCAGGGATTAAGCCACAACAGTAGGTTGAATGTCTTTATTATTCTGCACCAAACACAGCTCTTATGTGTGAAAGTGGATGCAGACACTCAGCAGTCATCATGGGAGGCAAATGTCACCCTGCAACAGAGGAAAGACAAGCTGTTATTACTTTGAGGAATGAAAGATTGTCTTACAAAGAAAAAAATAATATCTTGGAGCTCTGTGGCTTACACCATCAAAAGGCATCCTGAAAATAGCAAGAATTTGACTTGAAGAAAATCTGGAATTATGTGTTAAACATGTACACAACGCATCGTGTTATGTATTAGATGTAGCTTATTTACATTTGTAAAGAGACAAGCAAAACAAAGACAACTTAAATTAAACGCACTAAGACTGAGATTGAAAGGTTGGGTTAGATAAACCAAAATGTTGCATGGTAAAATACAAAACAAACAAACAAAAAAAAAACCTTTTTGATTAAACCAGTACATGCACACTGGTACATACACACACATACAGCCCATACACGGGCACCAAACACAATTTGCTCAATGTACAGTGTGTGTTTACTCCTGTCCTTCACCAGTTGAATCTTGCTCATAACACAAGCACACCTGAAATTAGCAATGTGCCATCTTACTTGAACCATGACAAGTTTTTCCTTTCCAACTTATTTTGTGACTGTCTACATGAAAAAAGCCAACAACAATAGATATTGGGTTTCCAGAGCACATGCTGATACGTAACTCCATTTACAGTAGAAAAACAGGCTTTAGGGGGAATCATTTTTCAAAACCTCCCACGTCCATTCATAACCAGATTGTTTTCTCTTTTGTTTGCGAGGGGAAAAAAAGGATTACAAGGCAGAGGAAGAGTTACAGCTGTTTTTCACAAATGGACACGGGTATATTTGCAAATCGCCTCTCTGATTCATGTGTTACAGAGCCAAACCACAATTTGTCTGGAATTTTGGCTCTTTCAAATTCATCATTTGATCATAGAAACCATTTCCACACTATTTATTTATTTATTTGTACCTTTTTCTGGTTCAACTGGCTGCTCTGATGAGCGAGGTAGAGTTGCCATGTGAAATTATGAAGTTTTTTATGATCTCTTTGCTGCTTAAACCACTGGGGGAGGGAAATGTGGTTTAAAAAAAAAAAAGTCATTATATACAGTGTGCTGATGTCAGTAACCAGAATATTGTATTTTGATTTGTCCATGTGGTTTACAGATCACGTGTTTTAGGACAACACAGTGTGGGCCTTAATCAAAACATGCCATTAGAGTTTCAGACATGAAATTCTGCCATTTGAATTTGGCATCAAAGCCATGGAAAGAACAAGAAAAAAAAAGATTTATTGGTTATCAAGATCAAAATAATACATTATTAAACAGTAATAAAAATGTCATTGCAATTTCGTGCTACCAGGCATTTCATTGTCCCTGTATTAACCTCAATTGGAAAAAGTGTCAAACTGACACTGCACACTATACTCTGAAGTAAAATTCACTGATTTCTGACATTTCACTGCCTGCAATCTCATCAACTGACCTTCAACCTGGAGACCTTTTACTCTTCACAATATGTGAATGTACTCAGTGTAGTGCTAATATACATTTTTTTCCTTTAGAGCTGGCTACATCATGAGGTGAAATGATATAATTTATACAAACAGTCATTATCAATAGTACAGGAAAATGTGACTGTAATTATTCTCTCGATTACTTGATTATTTAAGCCAAAAGCAATGTCTTTAAGTAGTAGTGCTGATAAAACTGTCAAGTTTTCACTCCGGGGAAGCTGGAACCATTAAATTGTGGGACATTTCTATGAAAATTTAACTAAAAGATTAATCGCTCATAGTCTTTGGTTGAAGACTACTTGATTAATTGAACAATTGTTGCAGCTCTATGGGAAACCAGTACTTCTAAGTAATGTTGAAATTAAACATTTTCTGATCAATGCAGTGGAAAACCTTCTTTTTTTTTTTTTTAAGTGCAAGCAAATTCCAATTGAAAACTCTGCACTGATGACATGGTATATTAGCATTTTTCTATCAGGAAACCACGTTAAAACTATGTCACCCTCATGATGTAGTATAAGCACGGGGAAAACTTGTCTACTTTTCATGATACATTAGATCTTTTCTCAAAGTGCGACTTGAGAAAATTGCAAATGTGTATGTATGTGAAGTTTCCCTAAAGAAGTGCATTAGTGTGGCTCTGAATGTGCTCATTTGAATGTGAGCTCTGTGTGGATTGCGGTATTAATGGACGTTCCAGTACATTTGGTCTGACGCCAATGGGCCCAATTGCTTAGCATGCCTGCAGGACATTAATTGATGGCCGGGTTACGCTTCCTAATAAGTGTCATAAATAACGGTTTAGCAGGACGAGGGGGAAAATCTCAAATGCATTAACCACTGTGTTGACATCTTAATGGAGATTCAACTGAGATGTGATCAAGTGGAATCCGTCAAGTAGGAATCCATTAATGCGAGACCGAACCCTCCACTGTGGCAAACTGGTGACAGTGATGATGGGGATAGGACAGACCGGCTTTACTGCTGCTCGTGTGTCACTCGCAGTTTTAATGGACAGCCTTGTCAACATCCTCATCCCCACTCACACATGGCCCTCCACCAACACAGCTGTTGAAGATCTGTCAAACCTCCGTGTCAGAGAGCCACACACACCTCCCAAAGTCACTGATGGAGCCAGTAAAAACCACGGGCCGTTCACTGGCAGCATCATTGATTTTATCCCCGAATTATTGTTGAGGACGCACCATTCCTTGCATACCAATGGCAGGCCTTTCACAGGCACACAGGCGGGAGGGTCAAATTAGCCCCAGATTGCCACAGTTTTTGTTGAGGGAATGGAAGTTGGAGAAGCACGTGCTGGCAGCTTTGTTCGGCGATTAGTCGACGAGCACGCGTGCACACGTACACACAATACATTTATAAAGACGCACCCACTCACAGTTTGCCAGGTTTACCTCCGTGTTGGGTATGCAGCCAGCAAGCTCATCAGTGGAATTGCAGGTTTAGCCAACTGAGGGTTTTTCTGTGTAACCAAGCCTCAAATGAATGGAATGAAAAACCTCAGAACTCCCACTATATACTGTAAGTGAGATTCGGCAGCGGAATAAGCATTAGTCCCATGCTTGGGCTATATCACACAAATAGGTTTGTATTTAACTGTATATGTGTGAGAGCCAGAGTATGCATATATTTGTGAATGCTCTTTTGTGTGTTTTAACATGTGTGAATGTGATTCTGGATGTGTGTAAGTGCATTATTGTTTGCATGTGCACGGTATGTGGGTGTGCACATCTTAGTAACGGCTCCATGATCATATAGCGCTAAATAAAGATAGTTGATTCTAAATATTTTCTTTGCTGTGTCTCTTTCATATTTATCCTTTTTTTTCAATTTCCAGTGCTGGCAAAGGAAGACTCCGGTCCAAGATAGAAATTAGCTACCCTATACTTTAACGTAGCGTTTTACGATATAGATTGGATGTACAAGATTACTGAAAGTAATAGTGCTTTTACCTCTGTAAAATATTTTATCACCCTTGCTGTCAATCTCTTTGACTAGAAACAACTGTTCAATAGTGTAGCATAAGAAGTGCCATGCTCAGCTCTTCCAGCAGAGTGGTGGATGTGGTCTATCATTAGCCTACATACTGTCTTGACAGGTGCTTTTGTTAAAGGAATTCCCTCAAGTATATCAGCTGGGTTCTCTGAAGTTTCTATTGTAAATGTGCCAGTGTTTCGAAGGTAAGTAGAACTGCTGCAGTGACAGCCACTGTGCTAGCGAGTGTGTATGATGTGTGTGTGTATGTGTGTGTATATGTGCTCGACTGTGCATGGAACTGTCTATTGGGGTCTGTGGGGTGACAGTTCTGCTCTTGGCAAGTAGGTAATTAGCATGCATTATTCAAATGAAAGACGGAGGGAATGAGGGTGGGGACCTGTCCACCTGGTTGTCAGCACTGGAGCCCGTCTCGTTCAGCGCCACTTACTCCACACATTTAGAACATCAGAGCATGTCTCTTGTCAACCCTCTTCCCAAGTGAAGAGATAATGCACTTTTACAGGGCCCCATTATGAAGCAAGATATGATCGAAGTAAGCCTAAATCAAAGACGGTTAATCTTCAGATTGGAACAGAAATGCCAGGATTGGGCATTTATATTTAAGTCAGATCGTGTCAGTGTTATTTGTGTAGCAATTTCTGCAAAAAAGGTCTGACAAAGTGCTTAACAGCACAGAAAAGGGCACAAGTGAGGAGGCCTTTGCGTTAAAACAGCACTGAACACATAATTGAGAAGAGAACTTTGACTATGTCATTGAGGTTCCATTTAAAGGTGTAGCACTTGTAGAAAAAGGTTCAATGTGAAATCAAACTACAGCTAAACTGCATGCAAATAGCATGTATCTGTCCAATCCAATATAATGCCCTTGAAATAAATCCTACCCTTGTGAAGCTAATTTTTTTTTTCAGTGACTTCTAGTGAGGTATGAATTCAGCTCTATGGTAATATATGAGGCTGTAGTTTGTGATGGTGTTGGATTACCATACATTGTAAGGTGCTTCTGTTATTGTGATTATTCTCTGTACTTACTCACTGAGGCTTTGTATTGTTGGCTTATTTAAAACCCCATGGCAGCAGAGATCCAGGAAGCTGAATTGGAAACACTTTCCAACAAGCCAGCTAGCAAGCAAATGGTTATATTTTAGACCAGTTATGGACTTTTGTCTACTGGGGGCTGATGTGTAAAGGCCATTTTTCAATGCTCAACCGGCAAGTGTCTGCAAGATTGAAGTACTGCTATCTCCACAAACACTTTTTTTTTTTTTGATGTGAATAAGCTAAATTATGATTCTGTAGCTATAGATATGCTATGTCATGTCCTTAAGCAAATATGACAACACTAGAGGCAGAAATGTAACATATCTTATATATGCACCTAAAACAGATATATTCAGATGTATACACACAATCCCACGACTTATGGCTTGGTTTCCACATTAAAACTGACCACCAGGTATTTTTATACCACCACAGCCATTTCTGTAGTATTATCACCTCCAGACTCATATTTTAGCCACAGATGAGTCATTAGCACCTTATCTTGGACCCATTCTCCAGCCCCACCACACCACCTCTCCAGGAGCGGCCTGTGTTTACTTAATTGATCAATTAGCTGCTTGAGAAGGCTTCCACTCCTCCACACGTCCCATTTAGCCAACATTTACATGTGCCAGTTTAATTGTGTCCCTATCTCCTCTCCCAAATTATTTACCTACTCACTCACTTGCACTGCAAAGCTCCCATTGTCCCCAGGTGACTGATAGTCTGACTGGAATGGCAATGCATAACCTTGATCATAATTTAACTATTTCACTGGAAAATATTGGTGAAGGCAAGACCTACAAACACTGTTAAGGCTTTCAGTGTAATATGGCAGGAAAATACTGGCAGCAGACCATTTTATTTTGACAGGATATAACAATTGGAGAACTGTGGGTTTTAGGGTAATTTGACACTGTATGCCCTGGTTCTGTTTATTTCCAGGGGAAATGAAATCTGTTACTTATGTACAGAATTACAGTAAATCATTACAAATTTCAAAATAAAAAGTTAGTAAACCAAGAGAATACACATTTAATTAACCAGTTGATTATGTTACTGATATGTGAGTCCTCAGTCATTTGTACTTTGTGAGACTAATAACAATTGGAACATTTGTATTGCAGAACTGACAGGGTCTTGCATAAACACCTGTCTCAAATGAAATCCCTAATGACAGCCTTTGCTAAACTCATGAGCACAACGTAAGGAAAAAAAACACGTCAACAGCAGTGTACAAAGACTGCATCACAGCTTCAAAACAAGTATTTGGTATATGTAAATGTAAAATGCATGACTGTGAAAGTGAAAGGGGGAATAGCATGATAGGCTTTGACTACGGAGTTTAGCTGGTATCTTCAAGTGTTGATGACCTGTAAAACTATATGAACAAAGTAGCAACATAATGTTGCGAGCATATTATTAAGATATAAACAAACTGATGAAGCAAGAAAAGGGTAAATGTAAGTGATGGAAGAAAAAGGGGCTAAGGCACAAGTTAACACTAGTTGGCTGCATCCTCATACTGTCATTGCTAAGTAATTTCATAACTTTACCGTTACTGGGTATTTTCTGTACCTTATATACAGAAATATTTTTAAAAAACCAGGTTGAAGAACTCAGGAATAGCCAGTCAAGTTTTGGCACTCAAAAATGAGTTGTATAAGCAGTTGAATAGAATTAAAAATAAAACTGTTATCATCTGAAACATTAGTCTACCATTATCATGACTACTGGACTTGCAAAGAGATTATCGTCAATATTGCCGCTGCTTGACTGAAAATACAGTTTTATGCTAATACATTATCTACTGTTACTTGTTAATCAACGACATCATCAGCATCGTAATTTACATTAGGGATGGATATTTAACAGTGTTATATTTCAGGATAATTCTGAAATACATTGGATACTGTTGGAAATTCTTGGTTAATTTGCAGATTATTATAGTCAATACCCAGATACTAGTTCAACATAGACAGTGCCTGTAGGTTTTCCTTTACAAACTACATGGCAGTTTGTTGAAGAATATTTCAGCGAGAGTCAGTTTCCTCATGTTTCTGCGCAGTACTGCAGTAGCATTAAAAGTGACTTCTGAACACAGACCTGGAACTGAAGCCAAAAGATAAACCCCAAATGAAAACTGCGGAAACAAAACATTTGCAGGAACAGTGATTTTGTGTCAGTGGTTGACTTTTTACAATGGCCTTTTCCCCATAACTATTCAGACATGGGGTCTGCTGGCCTGAGGTCCGTTTCTAGTGGGTTGACTGGGCATGAAATCAGACTGGCATAACCCTCTTCTTCCGTAGTGGATTTACACAATTTACATACAACAGTCTTTTGATTGTGCTGGACCACCAACTAATCCTTTGTTCCCAGGAGGGCTTTGGCTTTACTTTGCCCACTTTGGGTCTGTTACAGGCTCCTACTGCCCTCAAGTGGTGGAAGGGCATATTACATCCTAGTATACAAAACAGTAGATGGGTGTTGCTGCTGATTAGAAATATGCGTTATAAGTTGTATGTGTTTACAGCTAAGTAAGAATTCCCCACAACAATGAAGGGGGTATTTAAGCATTCACATTATTTATAAAATAATAGTTAAAAAAATCATTAAACTGAACTGTGAAATCACAGCTGTTGTACACATTACACCACATACAGCACACTGAAAAATTGCTAATAATGTGTCATATATATTCATTCATCTTTATTTCCTCACAAAAAGTCACATATTGAATTTATTGCCAGAAATGAACTCAGGTTTTATTAACTTGCCTCATGGAAGTTCCCAATTTTACGAAAGAGACATTGATGTATTTGCTAGGCTAACTGTATTTTTAAAGAGGTATTTGTTTCTTCATTGTGTGTATAGAAGAGTACTGTACATGTTTGTTTTTTAAATGTATATTTATTTTTCAAAATATCAAACCATACATCATGCTGAGTCCTCAGTATCCACAAGGTGGTGGTAAATCATTGAGACTGATTTGGATGTTTCCTCCTTACAAATCAGATCAAACCTATATATATTGTTTTCTACTGAAAGTAACAAAATGTATAGTTAATATTTTTAAACAGTACATTTTCTGTCACTGTTGCAAGATGTATTTGAACTCATTTGAATAGTTTGAACTTCATGTTTCATATCCTCCACTAGATTAATGGATAAGGTGGTCATCTTGTCAGATCATAAAAATAACTGCATTCAATAATGATAATTTCTGCATAGGCTCTTTACAAAAGCCTTTCCCCACAGGCTTAAAATAATTTAATTTCAGAAGCACTATGGTTGCTCCTCACTGTGAGAAATAGAGAAAAACTTATCCCCAGTCTTTAAAGAAACATTTTCTTTCATGTTAAATTGAGATGAGTGATCATTATATATTTAAGCTATATAAATGGCCCGCAAATGCTTTAACAAAAACTTGTCTCTCCAGGAAGAGAAATGCTAAGATCCTTTTGTTCCTTAAAAACTATAAACTGTAACTCTCATGGTGGGGATTGGAAGCAGCAGAGTAGAAGTTAAGAGTTATTGTCCTTGAATTATAAGTTTAGACCTCTGTTGAAGTCAAGTATACTTGAGTAAAAGACAAACCTAAACCTGCTCAGGACACTGAAAGGACACGGATAGAATGTCATGTTGATAACTGTGAGTGGTAGAGTAGTGGTACATATAGAATCATGTACAGTTGAGTAAAAAATCATAGTATATAGGATAGAAGCACACATCGTATAGTGGTTCAGAGAAAGTTAACTTTTAGCAAAATCTGTCACACAATGAGTTTATTAATTTTCGAATGTGTTTGTTTTTAATTTTGTTCTTGTAAAACATGAAAACATCAATAATGGATGAAAAGTGAGTTTTACGTTTGCCTTTTAAATTAGCATGTTTGAGTGTATAATCTAGTAAATTGAAATAAAACCTTGATATCATCAACATATTTTTTCAGTGTTGTCCACCGCCTACACATACTATAGTATAGTACAGCTCAGTAATATATTGTGATAGAATATGATAACATGTTAAAAATAAATAGAACAAATAATAATAACAGAGTTGTATTTTTGAGTTTTAAAGAGAAAAAAATCCAATCAATAAAACAGGTCATTAGAAATCTTATTTTTTGTGTTTTATGATATTGTAAGGGCTGTACAGTGGCTTGGTGGTTAGCATTTTTGCCTTGCAGCTGGAAGATCAGCCGTTTACGTCCCTGCCTTTCTCCGGGTACTTCGGCTTCCTCCCACAGTCCAAAAACATGCTCAGGTTAATTGGTAGCTCTAAATTGCCCGTAGGTGTGAATGCGAGTGTGACTGTTTGTCTGTATATGTAGCCCTGTGACAGACTGGTGACCTGTCCAGGTGTCTCCTGCCTTCACCCTAAGTCAGCTGGGACAGACTCCAGCCCCCAGCGACCCTAATGAGGATTAAGCGGTGTATAGATAATGGATGGATGGATGGATTATATGTTTTACAAAAAGCAAAATAATTGTATGCATTTGTCATGCTGGAAAGAGTGTTTTCTACTATCTATTACAATATATGGGAGGTGTGGTATGGGGACATGAGGAGAAGGAGAGATCCTCTGTCTTTCAATTTATTGTGTGAGAGGCGATGGATGTTGATGTGTCATACTGTGTGTGTCCTAGCAGTTCCTCATATAGCTGAGGATGCTTCCTAATGACCGCGACTAAGAAACGACCACAGAACTTAACTGCTTGGTATGGAGTCAAGGCAGCGGTCTAGCTGTGTGTTTGTGTGTGTGTGTGAATACGTATTCTCATACATGTGTGCATCAGCATTCTCTGTTGAACACTGGCGAGCTAATGGTACGAACCTCTGTCAGATTCAGGACCCCATCACAAGCATCCAGCCATCTGGGTTCAACCTATCTGCCCATTAACACTGAGGCCGGAGGATGCAGGCTATCCACACCAGGAGAGAGAGAGCAAGCCCGACACAGCGCAGGCCTCTCTCCCACAGCATGCTCACCAGCCTGCACTTTCCAAGGACATTACGGCTCCATTCCACCAGCTCTCTGGTGGCAGGCTATCATTAGTGCACTTGCGAGAGCCCAGAGAGGTGATAGCAGGGGAATTGTGGGCTTTCATATCCACAAGCTGGTCCACAGGATGCCAAGGAGAGTGTGGTAATTTAGCTCAGAGGTGATGGAAAATAGTGGGTTAGTTTAATGACAAGTTTGTGTGGCCATGTAAAAGCACTCATCAGAGAGTGGGCGATAGAGAGAATGGTTGAGAAACACCAAAACGAAGACCGAGAAGGGACTGCATCCATGTGCTTGCGTGTGTGTGTGAGCCCTCTTGTCTTGTTAGGACTCTGTTTTCTTTTCCTAATAATGTGCCAATTTAAATTTGTATGGAAACATTTGGACACCCCTGGGCAAATTACATATTTTGTTGATATTTGAAGTGATGAGAAGTAAATGATGTCTTTGCAGAAAACAAGCCTTTTCTCATGTTAATGTACTGTCACTTTTTATTTCACAAACTAAAAAAAAAATATTGAAAAAGGAACTCTGTCACTGTGGCATGTGCAAAAACGTGGGCACCCTTTAGCTTTCGAAGTCATAGAACTTTATTAACTTGTTTGTCTCTAACTGATTCGCTTAACTGAAGGCAGGCTTAATAAATTGTCATTAGGAATTGTCAGCTGAATAGAATTCCCATGTTAAAAAATTACTTCACCTCTTTCTTGTGGAAATACTCAACCACTGGTTCCTTGAAGCAACTGTCCAAGGATGTGAAAATGAAGCTAATCACACTTGCTGCTTCTAATTTTCACTGCTGAAAATGTCGTTCAGAGATGGCGGATCAGGAGAACTGTGAATGACAACATTAGGTCTGAAAGGCAGAAAAATCTTTCAGATAAAACCGGATGTCTTTGAAAGGCTGTGCATATTTGCATGGAAGTCATCAGAAGTAAATCTTACCTGCAACCTCATCAAAAAAAAAAAAAAAAAAAAAAGTTGTCTAAGGTATGCAAAGCAACAGCTGGAAAAAATAAAAAATATATATATTTGGCCACACTCACCAAAGGTCTGTTCTATAAAGAGAGGGGCAGCTTGTCACGAAAGAACATCTTGCCAACTGTGGGGAGATGTTAAATATGAAATAGAGGCTACGCTTAAATGCTAAATCAATCAGTTTGCGAGTTGCAGTTTTCGCCAAAGTGTGTGGGTAAGGCAGGAGGGGGTTTTCCACTAAGGATTAACTCATTAGGGTACCCACTTTTTAGATGATCTTTTGTCATTCTCTTTTAATTAAAATAAATTTGACAAGATATTAACATTGTTTAAGTTTGTTTGCTACATAGGTAATTTTTACCTCTTTTTACACAAGTAAATTCTGTACTTTCCCCAAGCTTATACATTCATCCATACATACCAATTTTCAGTGGGATCAGTATGTAAAAGAAAAACAAATCGATGAGAGTTCACTTCATTCAGTGATAAAATCTAAATGAAAATTAACTTTTCATTAAATCTAATTATTGGAATATCAGAGTTTCACAACAAAGGGCAAACAGTAAATATTTGATGCTTCAACACTTTTAAATAAGAAAATACTGACAATAATATTGTACTTTAATGTTACACTGATCATTTTAAATCTAAAGTGTTCTATGTGTCGATGATAAAAAAAAACATTACTGATTAAATTAATCAATTTATTCATATGTTCTTTCAACCTTTAAAACATAATACACATGTTGTTACCTTTAAATACAAATGAACCTGACTATGAATTGATGTTCAAAGAGGTTTATATTTCATTTACATTGCAATAAAATTAATGAATACTAAATAAATAACGTTAGTACAGTCCATACCTCTTGGCTTCATGAGGATCCCTCAGGAAACATTTTAGATCATAAAACAGGCTTCTGTGCTAATCTGTTGCTAATCTTTATTAATCTATATCAAGCTGATGGATAAAACCATAAATGAATGTCACCATTCATAAATGTTAGTGTGCCCCATCCTTATGCATTGTTTATTCATGCATCTAATTCACTTTGAATTTCATTCCTTTAAAAAAAAAAAGAAGAAGAAGAAAAAAAATGAAAAAAAATCAATCCTCCATCTCTGTCTCCCTTGGCAACAGGTTATAATCCATAGTTACGAGGAGCGGTTGCTAGGTGCGTTGCCGAGATACAGACCCTTCTCTCCACTAGCGCTACGTAGGAGGCCACCAGGTCCTTGATGATGGCAGAGAGATGAGGGACGGGTGAAAGGATGACAAGAGACAGGACAATGAGGATAGGAAATAGACGCACACACCTGACAGAGTCTGTACGAGCAGAGGCACAAAGAGAGCACAGAAGAAAGGCTGAAAATGAGAGCAGGGAATGGAAAGTAAACACAAAAAGGATAATGTAACAGTCTAAGTGGGCAATCTGCACACCTCCATTTGCCGCAGCTGCATTTTAGCGTGTCTGCCTCTGCATGTGTTTGTGTGCATCTGTTTCTGTATGTGTGTGTGTATTTGTGCTGCATGTGAAAGACAAAGTGACAGTGGAAAAGAGAGGACGGGAATCCACTTTGACTCTTTGAAAAGCCTGCTATCGTGCTAAAAAAAGAGATAAAAAAAAAGCTATAGTGATGACTTCAATCATGGAATCCTTTGTGTGGAGGTTTTTTTCCAAGAGAGCGAGGAAAAAATCAAACAAAAAAACTTAGGAAGGAAACTTTGAGTATGGCCTAAGTTTCCAAGTTAAGTGTCTTCATTTCTTCATAAATGAGACATCAAGAGCAGCATAGCCATGTTTGTAACTCTTACAAAGCAAATATGTGTTTGTCATTTGAAACTGCAGCAAAGACACTATGATAATTATAAAAGAACAGTCTAGGAATAAATCTAA
Organism: Amphiprion ocellaris; assembly: GCF_022539595.1. NCBI lineage: Eukaryota > Metazoa > Chordata > Actinopteri > Pomacentridae > Amphiprion > Amphiprion ocellaris. The sequence continues at coordinate 21,119,714 of NC_072766.1, read as the reverse complement.
TTTTGGACATTATGGACCTGTTACACATCTCCTCATATTCCCAGATGTTGCGTATAGAAACCGTAACAGTTTTCCGTTTATTAGTGCTCATGGCCATATAACCACCTGAGCTACGCAAGCTGTCATTCTTTTTCTAATGCTGATCCGATTAGTGTGGTGATGATAGAAACCCATGGGAGTGCTTACTCCTCACGAGTTTCCTTGTTGGTAGATAGAAAGAGTGCGCTTTGGTGTTGAAGCTGCAGGAGCCATCTGCCGCTCCCAGCTCCGATTATCCCCAGCCTCTCCCCCAGGGGGCAGTAGCACCGTGCACACAACCACTTGGCACACTTAACTCTGCTCTGCCCCAAGATCAAAGGCGCTGTGCTTCTGCAAGCCAAAGCAGCCACCATCACCCTCTCTTCTATCTACCTCAGGACAAGTTTTCAGCAGTTTTTTTTTTTTTTTAATTTATTTAAAAAAAAAAAAAAAAAAAAGGATATTAACATGATGTCACAGAATGAGAAGCCAACCTCAAAATCAAAGTTCTCGACTTCCTTTGAATAGGTAGCACAGCTTTGCCATGCCGCTTCTGACAATGTTATTGGGAAAATAATTCTCGCAAGCAAATAAACAGTGTTTAACACCCCTCTGAGTTTCCTTTCAGGTCGGGTTATTGTGTGTGCATTTCATTAATATTGTGTCGTCTGCTGAGGGAGCAGAAATCAGGGTTAGTTGGAGGTGAGGCTTTTGATCTGTTTTGTGAGTATAACTGAGGGTTTATAGGTGAACACAAGCAATGCTTTTTATTCAGCTGACAAAACAACATACATCACTGAATGACATTTGTTGAAATGTACAAATGAAGTATTACATTTGTCATTAAAAAACACCTAAATTTGTCAAAGTTAGTTGAATTTCTTATCTGCACACTAATGTCTGTGTTTTATTTAATTTCTTGCAAGGTTTAAATGTTTCAAGAACCATAATAAGAGACTTGTAAGAAGTACTTAAAATGTTCTGCAAATTGTTATTATGAATGAAAGTTAATGAATTTGAAATCTCACATTGTTGGCTGCTTCGTGCGATTGCCTTGATGTCTTAATGTACCCAAACAAAAGGCAATAAATTTTAAAAAAGAGAGAGAAATTAATTCATTGCCTCTTAGTTTGTGATTTGGACATTCTTACTGAAAAACTAATCAAATTAAGAATTGCAAAAATATATACTTGTAAAAGTACAAGGATGACAGAAGGCTGCTTTATTACTTTTTGATAAACAGCTCTTTTATTTTACGACTCTGTAAAAATGCATTGTGAGAGGTAATGCAAATAGCTTTGGATTAAACAATAGATGGACCTCTGGCACAGTGTCTGTCCTCCAGCTCAGCAGCCTCTTCATACTGTAGGCTTTGCTTTGAGGAGAGACTCCTGTTTGTTGATTGGAATGACTTCCCTAATTGGATTCAATTCCTAATTGAAACGTAATAAAAATGCATCAGTAGACGTGGCGCCAACAATTACCTCATGCAAATCTCTTGATGAATTGACGTGAGGGGCGTAATTGCAGCTGTTAAAAAAAATGCATTGATTTCTCCTGGAACAACATCAATTCAAATCAGTTCACACTCGCGCTTCAACCTGCATGTGGAAAGCATTTGGCACCACTCAGTGCTCCTGTTTGGAGGTATACAGAAAAAATGGAAACATCTGCACCCTTTCAAGCGGGTACGTCAGATTGATTGGGCTTGCAAGGCGTTGTATCAAATGCACTACATCTATGCATATGCAATAAAGTATTCTCAACACTTGGAGCAGGGAAACAAAAGAAGAATTGTCTTTGTTCTTTGTTTCTTTTTTCATAGAGATGGTGCACCGATTATTTGACTTCCTTTGGTTTGTAGAGCAAGCATACTCTGCTGGGGACGTACCAAAGAAATGCACAAACACAAACACAAACACAGACACACACACACACACACACACACACACACACACACACACACACACACACACACACACACACACACACACACACGGTTTCTCAGAAAGAAACTATGAAGGCGCACATTCTTCCATTGACCAAATGTTTTGACTATTATTTGTCTGTTGATAGGGGATTGCAGCATAGAGAGAAAGGGTTAAAGCATCTTCTGAGTTATTGCCTACCGCCGTAGTCATAGCAACAGGTTAATAAGTAGCTTCTCTGATCTTCCTCTGTTGCTGCACAGGTTGCTAAGATACAAATAGCATTCTGGACCCAGTGGACTGAACTGCAAACATCTTTTGATAAGAATGAACTTTAAACATTTAAAAGTAATACGGAAGGCAAAGAGCCCTACATTATATGCACTGAGGATTGTAAAGAAGAAAAAACCTTCCAGCATTACACCTACAACCATAGTGATTGCATCTACCTCATTTGACCTACACAGGCCAAAAAGGAACACAGCAAAACAAAACTGAACACTTGCTAAATCCAACTACCTCATACCTAGGAGGCGAGTGGTTGGTCCATGTCTAAAGGTGAACGGGCCAATCAGCTTCGGAACAGAGTGGCTGTTCCTAGACGGGTGTGCGAAACCAAGGGCAAATTAAAGCATTGCCTCTGAGTTGCATCATTCTCCCCTCACAGCTCTATTAGTAGGCTAGCCACAATGTCTCTTTACGAGAGCTACTCTCAGAGCAGAATTAGGCACACTTCCCTGCAGTGATATGTCTTTTTATGAACCACATTGGCATCATGTGTGCCAGTTCCTACAGGAACACACCACTGTTGAATTAGTGGGAGAAATAAAAGTCCGGATACATTTATTCCTTGTGAAGTGGCATAATAGCAAAGCAGTACTTCAATGTAGAATTTTTAAATGTGATTGAGACTTAATGAATTTCTGACACATATAGATAAATTAAAATGACAGTGTCGGATATTGATCAGTGATCTGAATAGTGTTTTGAAAAACATGACAAATATGTGGTGTCCTCACCTTTTTGCTATCTCTTTTTCTTTGTCCTCGGCTCATCTCTTTTCCCATCAAGTAAGAGAATCTGAAAATGGCATTGATTCAAGAAGATTGACCAACCACACTGACACAACAAACGAACAAACAAACGAACAGCTTGACTGGAGGAAGCTGTGAGGCCGCAGTAGGGAACACTGGAGTCGCTTTTGATAATAATGCTTGATCCCTCTGTTCTTTCTGACACTGGGCCTCATGCTTTCACTTCAGCTCAGCTCAGCTGTCAGCCGGCAACGGCTACTCACGCAAGTGCTTGAGCACACGTGTGAGCTAACACACACGCACACACGCACACACACACACACACACACACACACACACACACAGACATAATATCTGCAGGCTTGTGTGCAGGCTTATACATAATTATTACAAACTCTGACTGAACACATGATATGATACTGCAATAAAACGTACATGTGTGTCATCTTTCAGAAATTAGTAACTATCCATCTGTGGTAAATTGGCGTTATTATAAGTGGCATTCACTATGTATTTGTATGATTAAGGCAGTAATCAGAAAGTAATGATACTTAAGTGTGATTTATGAGAATGGATGAGATTTCACAGCTGAAAGGTGACAGGTTAAACAACATTGACCCGTCAAATACCAAGAGAGATTTAAACAAAGGCCAGAGCTAATACATCACAGAAACAAGGGGATTGGAGAGGAGGATGTGTGTGTCGCAGAGCTTTGGAGGATAAGAGCTCTGGAGGTCATAAAAGCCTTTTAAAACAAGGAGGGATATTGGATTTACTTACCACCGATGGGTAAAAAAATAAGCACTCGCAGAAAATGCTCTTAGTTTATTAAAATGATGCACTAGATTTTTAACAGATTTTGACAGCACAAGTGTCATGAAACTCTATCACTACAAAAGTGATTTTCATTTCAGAGTGAGATAAAAAATCACCAAATTTGCAGCCGCATGGTTTGAACCACAGCACTGTTATTCTGCATACATCTACAGATGAAAGCAACACTCTCTCCAATACCGATTAAAGGCTGTTCGCTCCCACCGGGCTCCACGCTGGTTTGGGTTCATTCCATCTCGGCCTTGATTACTCGATTGGACTCATTGATTGAAGGGGAACTTTAATGACCTATTATCTCAAGTGTTAATCAGGTGTTGACAGACAGCTCTCTGTGGGACTGGGCAGAGCCGAGGGCCAGAACGGACAGAACTTGCCGGACTCCTGCCGCTTAGATGAGTCAAGGGTTGAGCAGCACACAGTGCAGACGCACCGCCCAACAACTTTCCCTCTGGAGCGCCGTCTGTGCACGGCAATGACATCATCTTTACTTTGCCCTGGTCGGCCATGACTCAGATGTTTTGGAGCCTTCTTTAAACATGCTCAATCTCACCCACTTTATCTTCCCTTGTTACAGTTTTACCACCCTGCGAATTACCTTGAAATGAGAGAGAAAGGAATTGAGATATAAAAACCAAGGCCTCTGCGTGCACTGGTTGCACTCTCAATTCATTTTGTATATATGGAATATATGCTGTTGACAAAGTTACATAAATTTAGAGGAACTGTTTTCACCTTGTGATATATTACTCAATGGAAGGGCCAGAGGTTTTAATAGGAACTGAGTTGCTGATTGCAATTTTCTATTCAATTGCTCTCCAGTTGAGCATAATGCACTTAACTTGTGTTTGTGGTCTGTCATATCCTGAATCTCTCTAAACTCTAAACTTTAATTACGAGACACGATCAAAAAAAAACTTTTCCGTTCTTTATTAAGCAAAGGTCTGTTCCTTTGCCTCTCTTGTTTCCTCACACTGCTGCCTATTTTCCACTTTAAAAATAGATTATATGTGTAATTTGAACTCGTATTTTCTGAGTATTTGTCTGCAAATTCAGTGGTTGTGTGTGGCTGGCTTTGTCAGGTTGCTCTTGAAAAATAAATTGATTTTCTATTGAAGTGTGGAAGTAAAGAAAGAAAGCCATGTAACTGCAAAGCTGTGAAGGTAATGTGCAACTTTAATTTCATTTGTAACTTAAAGGTGAAAGATAGTATTAATCATCTCAAACATTCTCTCTGGTTCAAGTGTTATGACGTGGAGATTTTAGCAAGTACCTGTCCTGCTTTGCTTGTTGAAAACGCTGCTGACAGATATGTCCAAGTTCCACCTGTCTACATCACCTTGTATCTCCAACCGAAATCTGTTTCGTCTCCTCCTCCCCCACACCTCCCACTGCATCCCTCTCTTTAATTATCTCCCTTTTCAATCCCAGCATCTTCAAGTCTCATCAATGCTTCTTAATTTCCATCAATACCACTGCAGCCTAAGCTCTCCACACCTGTCCAGTCACCATGGCAACCTCACCTCTGACAACAAAGAGCTCTGTAAGACATGGCATGCTGTATTCCCCTTGATTAGATATTGATTACGCTTTTGTAATACATAATAGGATCAAAGGGATTGTGCAGCTTTGCTTACCCAGGTCTTCTTCACACTTTCATTTAGTTATATTCTTTTGTTATTTAAGAATCTGCATGTTAAGAGGGATGGAATCGAAATTTGCCACCCTTTGTCATAGGCATTCAGAGCCTCCTTCAGGGACTTGTACATGCACAAAGACCTTTTTTCTTTTTTCAGTAATCATTTTAAAAACAAGTGGAAAAGAGGGAGTACAAATGAAAATCTACAGTTTAAAAAGAATGTTGACAGCACAGTCAGTTTTCTGAGTAGCACAGTGTATGCTTAATGTTTGCAGCATGTTTGCCATTAAAGGACATGCTAATAGGTGTGTTGCAGTGTGCAGAGGCTCCCGAATGCTTGAGTGTCCCTAATGGATGCATTGATAGATTAATGGATGATAAAAGTCAAATGCTTAATGCATGGTAAGTGACAAGAGATAAGTCAATATGGTAAATATTTGTGCAGGACATAGTTAAGAAGTTGAAAGGCCATTATTCACAATTACCTACAGACAAGCCATTCCTTGGTATAATGAGGCACACGACATGAATTTAAAAGCTTATGAAAGTAATGATCTGGAGTGCATTTCTGTCAATTACATATTAGTGTCAGCTGCAAAACATTCTGGAAGACATGATAAAACTGCTTCACTTCATCATGAACCCATTAAATTACTGTTTTTTTTTTTTAATTAAATGTTCCATGTGAGGAAAAATACTAAATATCATATATTGATAATTATGCACTGTAATCTTTTTTCTTTTTTTAAATGTTTAGCTGCCAAATTCAATTTAATGTTTGATGTATAACAAAGAATTTAGATTCTAAAATGTAAATTTTTGAAATGTTCTTTGCTTACCTGCACAAAACATTATTTTTTTTTGTTTTTTTTTTTAAATGCTTTTTTTTATACAGCCAATTCACACACTGCCCTTCACACATAAAGTGCATTTGTTAATGTGAATGATGTGATACTAAAATCCTGGAGACACTTGCTTGAGGACACTAGAAGGATTGAGGCTGATCTTCACCACTTTTTTCTTATGTGCGTCTGTGTTGTCAGCTGCAATATTTGAGCTTCTTAAGACCACCCCATCTCAATCAGCATCACCAATAAAGTAAATACACACAAGAAACACTCCAGCCAGACAGGAGGAGGTTGTGTGTTTGTCAAATTTACACTGAAGATTTAGAAGGATACAAGGCTGAGAGAAGTGCGAAAAACGATTTTTCTTTTCCCACACTGAGAGTAGGGGAGTCAGAATTGAGCATAAACCTGGGAACTGCAAAAAATCATGTTTGGAACAATCTGACCTTTTTTTTTTTTACAACTCAAACAAGGATAAAGACAACAAAATGTAATAACTTTCCCCTATCCAATCCATACTTCATGATTATCCCTCACTCCAAAACATTGGAAAAAATGGAACTGTCAAAAGAGTCTTGTTGTTCCATTTTCTTTCCCTTGGCCCCCCTCCTGGAGACAAACAAACAAACCCCTGTTAGCACATTTCATCAGCTTTAGGGGTTACAGAACAGATTGAGTATCGACAACGGTGGCTGTCGAGGCTTATGGCTCAAAGGCAACAGTAGAGGAAAATCTCAGGGGTAGGAGATGCAATCGAAAGGACCAAAATAATTCAGCAAGACTCACTCAAGGAACAATCCAGTTTGTCATGTGGAATCATGGAGTGTCTGCCGCACAATGAGAGAGGGTCCCTGGAGGCTCGGCACGGGAGTCAACATGTGAATAGCCAAGAGTTAGTGCCCCAACTGGCCACTCTTTGCCTTTTTATCGCCTGCAAATTTAGCAGCCATAAATTTGTTTCCACACAGATGCACCGGAGAGACCCATAAACAAAAAATGATGTTCGGTGGCTTGGGATGGTTTGGTCATTGATGTTCCCAAGGGTGTCATACTCTATTCTGGGAACAATTACTGTCACAGCGTTTTGATGTTTTCCTTCTGCTGTGATGGACAGTTGTGACTGCGGGAAATTGTTGAACCATGTTGATCTGCAAAGAAACAAGTTAAATTATCTTACCCATTGTCCACATGGGGTTCGAGGGACAGTATTGTGTGGCATTGTCCTTCCAGCGTGATAGGTTTGTGGCCTCTAGTGACTTCTGGAAGACTCCGAGGGTTAATGAGGAGGATGCGGCTCTGGACCATAAAAAGGACACTGGCCATAGGCTTCAATGTGACCTGACCCTGCTTACCATAAAGTCTCCGTCAATAAAGCGCAGCATGAAGAAAACCTCTGATTAATCGATTGACCTCCCGCTTCTTATTCACAGACGATAACGACAGCACCCACTGCACCTGGTCTTGTTATGACTGTAACACCTCCACAAGAGCTGAATATCCATTTCCCTTTAATCAATTCACAATTTATTCCCCTCCCTCTTCCAATCTCCCTTCCATTTATTATGCATTATTCGCCCTTTTCAAACAATTTTCTACTAACCGTCTCATCTAATTTGGTATTCGGATATGGTTAGCACTGTTAGCTCAATTAATACAATGACATGTCCTAAATGCATTCTCTTCACAATCCAAATGACAAGAGGACAGCCAACACTTCATGTCTTTGCAAACGGGGTCATGCATGCACGCAATGATAGATCCAAACCTTTAGGTTTTATTTAATCAGGCTATGCGAATAGATAAAAAGGACAAAACAGGCTCAATCTTCTACAGGACTGTGCTTTATTTTAGTCTAAGCAGAATATAATGAACTAGAGAACTACAGAGTTCAGGAGCACTATGGGAGATATCATCCCGAATCAGGGAAACGGACCCAAGCCAACGTTAATTCAAATTACATCTCTGTTTCAAACAAAAAGAAAGAAAACTCAGTTTGTTCAAGTCAAATAATAAAAGAAATGATTATTCCTTTCATTATGAATTTAAATACCTAAATATATTATGACAAATTAATTTTGCATGAAGACAAACGAAGACAGCGAGATCAGATAGTGAAGCTGGGAATGTAATGATTTATGATACAAAGATGCATGGTTCAAAATTATCTATGACTATATGTGAACACTTTAAAGGCTCTCACTGGATGCTTGATTGAAGCAAACTGCTCAGTTAGCTGAGTTTGTTTACATTTTGGTCCTTGTAACCAATGGAAATGGAGGTGGATGACCACATCCTTATTTGTGTCAGAATGGGCTTGAGGCAAAACTGACTCTGGCAACGTGTTTGCTTTAAAGAGCATTTGGCATCCCCAGAATACAGTGTGTCCGACCACTGTTCACAGGTAGTACCGTCAGAGAGACCAGGCAGGGTTTAAGGCAGAATTCCCTCCTCACATTAACAAACCAACCTGACTGGAGAAAAGAAATGTCTCGCTATCTACTACCGTCAGTAGCTGGAGTCGCATTAGATAACAAACTGTGGAAGAAAGGTCCCATAGAAAGGAACAGAAAAATGGAAAATCAGAGATATGTCAATGATGAACATTTCAAAAAAGGAAACACATAAAGAGAAGAGCATTACATTAAACCAACCATGGCTTAAAGACAATTAGATACGACAGCATAGGTCCCAAAACCAATCTGATGGCAAAGTTAGATTTTTTTTCTTTTTTCTTTTTTTCTCAAAACAACAAAAGGCCTCAAATAAGATTCTTTTTGAACATGCAATGCGGATCCATTTGAACTCAGTTGTGCAATGGACTCATTTTTTTTTTTCTGAATCCACATGACCAGTACCATCAGTCATCCTTTTACAGTGCAGTTTGTTAATTCTTGTATTGATTTAAGAGCTTTCAGTGAGCAAAATCTCTTTGAACTTGCCCATCCACAGGGGAATTCACACAGGGATTGTGCAACCAAAAAAAAATAAAGGAAAAAAGAAAAATGATCAAAGCATATCTGAATAAACCTCATGACAATGGGTCTATCCCAGCTTCAGCCGATAATAACAAAACAAAAGAGAGAAAATAAAGTACCATTTACCAACATGAGTATAAAAATCCCATTTTTGAACATCAGTGCTTCACTGTACAAGAAATAAAATCATTTTATCTTCTGTTTTTGATAAATCATTTCATAGGTTCCTTTTCTTAGTTTCACTGAAATATATTAACTATTCTTTTATTTTTTATTTTTTAAACGACTGAACATGATCTATTGTACGGCCTATAAAGAATGTTGAACAGAATTGAAAAATAAGCTATAATTTATGTACACGTGTAATGCAGCTGTGTGGTCAGGAGAGCAGTGGCAGATTGGGTCAAGCAGGCAGGGGGTTCTGCTGGGATCTACCATAATTGTTCTCTTGTTTGTCCCTTTCCTCCAATCTCAGCCTAACCATGTACATACAGTTTCAACCGTGTGTATTAAATGTTTGGTTCTAAAATGATTTATGTACATGTTGAACAAACTGTTACCTGGAGTTTAATTTTGTAAAACTGGCTTCTTTAAAAGCTGTAAAGCCTGAACTTCCACTGCCCAAGAATATGAAGGAAATGTGGTGGTGGCTGATGCTTTCTTTTTTTCTTCTTCTTTTTTTTCTCACTGTCAGGCGGAAAGCATGCAGATGGATGAACTCTACTGTCACTGTCATATCTGTTCATCAGCCCCAATTGGACTAATCCAATTACCGCATAGGCGATCTTTCTTCTGTCAGAAAAATCATGACATGTCGGTGTACACAGAATCTTAATTAACGGATCACTTCGTGGCCATGGCTTAGGTTTGACACTAAGTCAAATACTCTCTAAGCCTTGGTCCGATGCTTAGGGTTGTAGGATGCATGTTCACAGCCCAAACCTAAGGGGCTTAAAAGGACTAAAACTCTCCTTATTCCCTGCACTGCTGTGGATACATTTTATAGTGACATCATTGTCCCACAGAGTTGGGCTTCTCAACACAAGTTGCTGTACAACCTTCCTCTGTTTTCATATTTTATAGGCTATTTACATTAAGGAATAAAAAAGGTCTTTGTCTTCATTACTCTCAGCCGTGTTGCTAAACATAATTGCACACCTCCAGCAGTTCATTATGCATTGTCGGTGGAAAATGGCATCTTTTCTCATTTCTTTGTTTCTCTTGGAATTGGATGATGAGGCTAAAAATCCAAAGTACGATTTAGGTGGTTCATCAGCCCTTCTGCTGGCTCAGCACTGCCCACGATGGGATGCAATCATACAGCTCTTACTGCCATACTTATCTACTCGACCTCCTTCAGGATCAGGGGTAAGGCAAGGCTCTGAACCTCTCCACTAATCATGACATCATAGTGCCTGATGCCCTGAGCATTGGGACTGATTTTGTGGAGTTTCAGTTTAGCACACAGCACCCCCACCACCCAGTGCCTATTTCCACCATTTCCACCACCACCTTTTTCTATACAAAATCTCATTTCCACAGCAAAACCCTTTCTGTGCTAAAGTGAAATGACGGAAAAGCTCCCTCCCAAAGCAGCTATTAAATGAGAGGCATTAATTTCTTCCCTCCTGTCCAACAGGTTCCTTTAATTATCTCTCCACTTTCAGTCAATTACATTTCACTTCCTTTCCTTGACAATCACTGCTATTTTAGGGTGAGTGTTATGCACCCAGGGGGTTGGAGATTCATGCTCTAGCAGTCCTCTGCTCTCTCTTGCTATTGGCTGGGACCCTCTAAGGATACATGCTCCTCTGGAGGACAGACGTCGTGAGCAGTGGTGTAGAGGCAACTGAGGAAATGGGTATACTGTGTATATATTCCCAATTTCTGAGTGAGTACATGCATCACTGGTTGAGCAGCAAAGGTTGTAAATGCTCAATGAGGAATAACGGATCATACTCAAGGATGCCTTAAGTTCACCACTCACTGTGATTTGCTAAATAAAGGCAGTGCAGTTTGGCCACACAGAAGAGAAGCTTTATGCTTTTTGAGCTCTGCTTAATTTCTGATGTCCTCATAATGTTTCAACTAGCATGGTAAATATTATATTCTCACCATTAATTAGATTCATACTTATTCCTTTAGGCAAAAATGCCAAGTTACATTTTCTCTATGTAAATTTGAGGGCAAGTATCAAATCACAGTTTGGCAACAGCTTGGTGAGTGCCCGCTGGGTTGACATTTGTTGGTGCTCTTAGAGGTGAAACGTAGCCTGGACTAAAAACCAGACCAGACTGAGGCTAAGGGCAAAGCAGGCAGAGACTCTTGTAAATAAATGGGTAATGAGAATATCTAAAAACAAACTTTTTCTCATTTCGGTAGTTGCAGCACATGTTTCACAGCTATTTCTGCTTTTAACGCACGTCATTTCAGCAACATTCTCCCCTGGGTGTAAAAGTAATAGGAGCACCCTTGTTAAAAGTGTTGAAGTGCTGATTTCACATTGCCTAATTTGGCTCTGGCATAGCAGAGATGCTACATGAACACTGCACTGTTAGCCAAGCAGACAGCATGATACTAGGCTAGACTGGGTTTTGGCTCACTGGGGACTCAACCTGCCATCAGTAGTGGGAACTAGTACAGCATCTGGTATAAGCCAGATAAGATCAGAGGAGCAGACAGGCAGGGTTCATGTTGCAAAATGTATTCTAGACATGACCAAGACAAGCACAGGAAATTTCATTGCTCACGGAACATTAGATTTCTCATTGATTAGTTCAGCTTCACACAAATAATGAGCACAAACGGTTTGTAGAACATGGCTTTGTTTTGACCTACTTCACATATTAATTCATGAAGCTTCCCGCATTTCCCCCATATGTCAAATCAAGGCCAAAGGAAGGAGAGCTGGGTTTTACTTTAAATGTATTCAGAGGCAATAAAAAAGTTGTCATTTGATGGGCATCATTTTGAATCTGAAGAACTACTATGCTTCACTTTCTTTTCCTTTCATGTTGAACAACGCTGTGCTTTGCAGGAGTCGCAGCAGGGATGCAGGCAAAAGAAAGAGAAGTGTGAGCAAGTTATTTTGTAAAAAATGGTGACCTCCGTAGTTGACTGCTGAGATACAATTTTGCTGCTGAACAAAGACACACAATAACACAGCAGCAGCTTCAACAGAATAGAGCATTTCCCGCAAAATTGTTGGTTTCGACCCAGTTTTAAGCAACTGTTGCTGCAACATTTGTGGTACAGAGAAGAACAAAATACATTTTGCTGTCAACTCATTTCCTTTAGTTTTTGCTAATGTGGATCGACTCTGCAGTATTATCAACTTGCTATGATATGGAAGGTTTTATTCCACATCCTCCGTTGGCTCTTCGGGTAAATTCGGCTGTGTTATTGGTGCCAGGTCAGCTGTCAGCAGCCTTGCCAGGGAGTAGGCACAAACATAATTCTCTCTAATCTTCCTTCTGTCATCCATGTGCATGCAGGGGACCATCTCTCCCGTCATTTGGTCCAAGTGATTATCCCAGTGATTTTTCACTTGGTTGCTGCTAATGTATAGAGGCTCATGATTACAGTGTGATTAGAGGGAAAGGTGAAATAGCATGTCTAATATGGTGCAGGAGATAATTGAAGGGTAGTGAGCACAGACATTAGCCAGGTTCGAAAATGCTGTTCCGAGGGGAGAGCTGCTGAACAGTTTTGCTGTGGTTTTGGAAAGGCTTTGCTGATCTTAGCACAGGGGAAAGATAGGCAGTACATGACATGCTCGTATCAAGGAATGAAATCAAGACGTTCATCTTATCTAAATGGCAAAGGCAGTACATTAAAAACTCTTGAATCTGCTGGCACATTTTATCAGTTTTACCTTCAGTAATTTGGAACACTTCTGGTTTGCTTTTTTTGCTTTAGGTGAGAAAGAGGGAAGTGACGGCACAGAGAAGAGTCTCAGTAGTAAACATAAACTGAATGGATTGGTGCCTAAAGTACTAAACTGCAATCCCAATTAACCCCTTAACCCTGATCTTTGAAAGCACACAGCACAGATCTATCATGTTTGTCACTGGGAGCTTGATTACCGCTTCTAATTTTATCGGTTAAATCATTGGGCATCAACGTAGATGCATCAGTTTAAAGGATGTGATGCTGAGTTGTTGACTTCCTCTCTTCTCCCTGCTCTCTCCCTCCTTCTTGCCTAGTCCTGCCTCTTACTGCCAGCTGTCTGTGCTCAGAAGGCTGGTGTACGGATGTGAGCTGGTGTTCGGCGGAGAAAATTGGGAAGTGCTCATAGTGTCTGAAACAGCATTGCTCCTCCCTCTAGACTCACTCCAAACATATTGATCTGGTTTTAGAGAAGAGGCTGCTTCCAGAGCTCTGTAACAGTCAAAATAAGCGCTACAGAACTCTAAATCAAGACATGACAGTGCTGTAGTGCTTTACTCTGCCTTGCTTGGCATCAGTGTCAGTGAAGCTGCAGGCAAATGATGAATGATGGTTAAGAGTGACTGTTAGAATTAATTTAGATATAACCTGTTTAAGCAGTAGCCTTTTTTTCCATACACTCTTTGTATAATAGATGAAGAAAGCAGGTCAGGGAAAATGTTAACAGTAGAATTTACATTATATTTGACAGAGCGAAATGAGCTCTAAAAGCCTGCACTCCTTTGCCATCAATGCAGTAAATTAAATTTGTCTTCAGAGAAATGTTTGTTTTTATCTGCCAAGAGACAAGATGAATTTTTTTTTTTTGTCTTAGTCTGAAGTTTTGCAGCGGCTCCAGTGGACACATGCATCCTTGGTTAGTTTTGTTGAAGGAATTCCAACACCAGAAGGGCCAATTCATTTCAAAACTGAGTTCATTCTGCTGGCAGTTTCAGTAGCTGTCACCTTACTCTTCCTCCCCGACTTACTGTTCCCTTCATCATCTTCAATTTGTCTTTCAGCCATTTCTTTTTGACCATTTGTGGCTTCACAATTCAGACTTCATGTTGCAATACAAAAACGTCAAGAAAAAAAATGAAAAAAACAAACAAAAGACACCCCATGTCCATTTTACTTGGTCTTTACAGTGGATTGTCGCTTGAACACAAAGGCTAGCGAGAAGCCTTAAACATCTGCACCCTGTCCAGCACAGACATCTTTAAGTTCAGTCTTTTTTTTTCTCTTGTCATTCTTTTTTGTCTTCCAGAACAGTCTGTTGATAGCTGTCAGAGAGTGCAGTGACTTATACATCATGATGAGCGAAATATCCAGTGGCTGATACCTTAACATCCAAGAGAAAGAGACTTGTTGCGTACAGGGGCAGATGAATGTTCCCCCTTCCCTCTTTGCCCCCTTTTCATTACGACTTCAAGTATTTTTTTTTAAACAACAGCAAAAGTTAGCAAATCTACATTTTTTTTTAAATCTAGTCTACTTTACTATTCTACAACCTGGTGCTAAATCAGCATCCAGAGCAAAAGATCAGCCCCTATACTACGATTCCATGTCTTTTTTTTTTATACATTATTTCCATTTTCTTTTATTCGTACTTACAGTAGGCCACTGGATATTGATTTAATGATTTTTTTTTTGACTACGAGTAAATTGTAATACTTGCAGCTACAAGGTATGAGTTTTTAAATATATATTTATATATTTATATATTTATATTCTTTTAAAAAGCGTTTAGTCCTTTGGTCCCTATTTCCTAAGGAATGATGCATGTAAATTATCCTGGATTCTCCACTTGTCTCCTCTTCTTCTTGTTTTCTTCTTCGATCCAGAGCTTGCCCTGTCACAGAGCACAACACCTGTGTAGGCACAAAAACCAAAATGGCAGCAGGCTGGTGTGTGTGTTTGTGTGTATTCATGTGTGTGTGTGTGTGTGTGTGTGTGTGGGCACACGCATGAGTTTGCTTCAGTACTTGTGTTGGCATTTGCACGTATTTATACATGTACAAAGTAAGTTTTTTTTTTGTTTTTGTTTTTTTTTTCATTTTTTAAGTGTGGCTTCTTTAAATGTGTATGTTTGGTTTGTTTTCTGTGTTATGTGTTTATCTATATCCTGTGTCAGTATGCATGCTTTGAGCATAATGAGTCTATAAAGGTTTTTTTTTCCCCCATCATGTCTAAAAAACAGCAGCAAAAAGTTGGTCTCTGCAAAAAATCTTCTTCCACAGACGCCAAAGCAAAACAGGGAAAAAAGAGGCATTTGCGAAGAAAGAAAAACAAAAATAAAATAAATAAATTTAAAAAAACAACAACTCTGGGATCCTCCTCTCAGTCACCCAATCTTTCAGCGGCTTTCCAGCAGGATCAAGGGACCACCCTTCCTTCATGATATGTAGCAGAGCAAGAAGTCTTTGTACTTTTACTGCACTTGTGGAAATAAGGTGTTGTGGCCCTTCATCCTGTGACACACAGAGAGAGAGAGGGGAGAGAAAGAGACGGGAGAATAAGGAGAGTGGATTCAGTGAGGCTGCGGCAAACATGCTCAGGGTTGCTGGCTCCTGGTTATCACACAGACTGACAGGCACAGCCAACAGCATGAGAAACAGACGGGGAAGAGAGAAAAAAAAAGAGGAGTGTGTCAATCACAACCAGAAATAAGTGGGCTAGAGGTGGGGTGGAAGATTTGTGTTTTAACCATATGGAACAGAGATCTACACTGTGACAGCACTAATCCAACGAAGGCCTAATTTAAACCGACTACGTCTGCATGAAAAAAAAAATCTTGTCTGAGATGTTGCTGTCATTCATCTTTTTTTGTTAATTCATTACAAACAAACTACAAAAGAACAGAATGAAACGTGAAGAAAACAAGACAAGTGTGTCCGAGTGTTAAATTAGTGTAATAATTAAAATGAAAGAAAAGCTGATGGTTGTCCAGTGTGGCGAAAAAAAAAGTACATAATTCAAGAAGTATCCTCTAATTAGGATACCATGAAAAACCAAGCTAGCATCTTCCCTGCCTTTGTGTTCACTTGATATGTTACACTGTTAATAAATGCGTCCGTGCTGTCGAGCTTGGAATATAAAAGATCGAGTTTACAGCCTATCATCTCTAATATGTTGTGAGCTGTGATGTGGGTGAAGAAAGGCTATGAAATCACAGCAAATCACTCTCTGGGAGTGAACATGAAAGGGTCTGACTTTGTGACGGGAACACGCGCCCAGACGCTCTTTGTTCTGTTCTACCTTTCCATTCCTGTAAATGAGCTTGTTACCGTTTCATAATAGATCTGCTTTTTAGACGGGGGAGCAGAGATTCAAACTTATTTCTTATGTGTGCCAAAGCGAGCCCAGCCATTAGCCACATAAAGCACTAACAGTCCCGATTACAGATGCCCTCTTTTATAAGCCACTAGCAATTCTCCTTATGCATGTACCACAGAAAAAAGAAACACACAGTGGCTATCAAATCCCCCCCCCCCAAGTAAACAGCTTTTTTGAAAACCTCACAACTATTTCACCTACCAACTTTGTCATGTAATAGAATTTATATTATCTCCCCCCACGACAAGCTTTGAGCCCCAACGTTATGCCCCACCACCCTCCACCCCACACCACCACCTACTTAGATGGCTCCATAAAAGACACCTGGCAGTTAAGGGGCATAGTTGAAGTCAGAAAAGCTTTTTCCCTCCTGGCTTGCCCGGCTAGACACCCCCCTGAGTTCATTGGCTAGACTATAGGAGGGAGAGTCACCTGCAGGGCTTCTAAAAGAATAGGCAGTATGAGTTAGATGAAAATGACTAACTCTAATCAGTTTTAGCCTGGAGGGTTAGCAACAAACTCACTTGCAAAGAAAGGACCTTTTTCACTGTGAAGCTGCCTTTTCTTTTAACAGATTGAGCAACAATTATCTCACGTACAAGCAGCAAAAACATAAGATCTCATTTATCCGGTGGCATAATCCTACTGAAAATACAAAAGATGACAGGGAGCAAATACTCATCCTAGGCTTTTGTATTGCATTCTATTTTCTGCACCCAGCTTACACATCTATGTGTGTATAGCATGTCAGTATGGTGGACGGATTTTGGCCATGTGGGTCTGTAGCGCTGCCTGCAGCTCTTCTATCACGATGTAATTGGTTTGCACCCTCATAAATAAATAAATGGGAAGTGATTCTCATGTTAGGCAAACAAAACAATCTTGCAGAAGTACTCCCTGTGCAGATGGAATCCACGGAGAAGTGGAGTGTCAACATTTGCCTGTGCTCTCTGTGTGAACGTTGGAGATTTAATTGGCTACACAAACATAGGGTCATCTTGGCCATCTCTCAGCTAAACAGCTGTCGATCGGAGGGAGAAAAAGGTCCTTTTTGCAAAGACGCAGACTTTAATAAAAATAAAAATACTAAAATCTGAGTTTGCCAGAAGAAAAACACTGTTGATGTGAATGTGAAGAAATAGAGAAATAGAAAATACAGTACATTCATACACATGAACCCCACAAGAGAAAGTAAAACATCACAAGGGCACACGGTACAATAGCACAAAGGGTTAAAGGCCACTTCCAGTTATAATCAACCAACCAATCAACACGTCAGTACAGGTACCAGCCAAGAACGGCATCGATTACTGCACTCCACAAACTGCCAATATACAATATACAGTATATATAAATATATATATAAAAGGAGGGCAGAATATAAAGAGATAGAGTTCAGAGATATCAATCAACTCCACGTCATGCAACGCAGTCACAGTCCCACCACATGACGTCATCCAAAAGAAAATGACACCATGGGTTCAACTTACAGCTGTGGGAACTTGGCCCCATGACAGGTGTAGGGGGTGTGTGGCTATAGCGGAGAAAGGCCACCTCACACTGTGATTGGCCGTATCAGGTTGCCAGGTTGGTGGGGGTGCAAAAGAAGGAAAAAAACAGTGGGATTTTCTTTTCCTTAAGTCAGAATTCAAAGCACCCTTTCCATATTTGTTCCACACTCTCACTTATTCTGCCTGACAAATCAAATGAGGTTATTATGGTTATTACCATAAAACTGAAAAAAGGCAAGTAAAACAGAAATAACACAACAAATAATCTTCAACACAGCACAGAAAAAGGCTTTTTCTGCGCTTCAGTGTGGTGGCGAAATATTCTCAGGCTGACAACATTTGCAGGTTAAAAGGTTGAATTGATGTTTTTTGTATTCACAAAGATAACCCTTATGGCAGAAATGCATATTTCAGAAACTTGTCCTGTCTACAGTAATTGGATTTGCCTTGCATTGTTTGCTATGAGGGTGGCCGTACAGTGAGTGCTTCAGCTTTTTTGCATTAAGTTTATCTTTAAGACACAGAGCGCAATTTCAGAGTAGCAGGGCTCCTGAGACCAGCCAGAAGAGAATGCTGTCTGATCGTGTTTTTAATTCAACTTCAAAGCAAAATTGTCTGTGTTGGAGGAAAAAAAGGGGCTTCTGAAGCTATCTACATGTTGAAGTTTTTACCTATAAGGAACAAAAAGGGGAAAAAAATCATTCAAGTTTCATCAAAGTTTTTCATCATAATAAAGTAGCTTAGTAAGAATTTAGAAAATGAAACACTTGAACTTATTTAAGTCGATTGCCCAAGAATTCAACGTATTGCCTGCCACCTTGCATGACTACGTATGTAATTATTGAAAAGCAAGCAAATATATTGTTACTTTTTTTTTCAAATACATTTATTTTTTTAAAGATTGTTCACAAATTACAGGAATCAATAAATGCGGAGCTGTGGTACACAACTGGCTACAAAAGTCCAATTTTATTTTTTCTCCACTGTTTTCATGGGATTGGTCTTGGTTTTGGTCTATTGGTTTTCCTTAACCCAGCTGCAGAAGTGGTGTAATGACAGAAGAAAAACAGACATGGATTGAAATGGACTGCAGATGAAGGAAGATATGGACGCACACACACACACGCACACACGCAAACACACACACCTACACACACACACACACACACACACACACACACACACACACACACACACACACACACACACACACACACACACACACACACACACACACACACCTCCTGATTAAGTGACCGAATGTTATTGTGGGAAATGTCTTGGAGGCATTCTGAGTATATCTCAATGACTGTCCTGTCATTCAATGCGGTTGCAGGATAGCTTCCATTTGTCCCTTTTTGATGTGCTAAATCAAATTCACCCCACCCCCTTTCACTTCTCAGTGTGTCTGCTTTGAAAGCCTCTTCTCAATTAGCAGGGCATAGCTCTATTCAAATGCTATCAGGGAACTGATAAAGGGAGCATCTATCATTTGTATTGCATACCACCTTCCATTTATGCCATCCTGTGGCTTTTAAAGTGTCAAATCTAAAACAAACAAATGGTATTACTGCGCTTTTATTTATGGAGGAATACAATCCGGGCTTGTGTTATTGTAATGAAAAGTTGTCCAGCCAGTTGGGTGAAAAGAGCATGCGTCTATATTATTTTCTCACTGGCAGCCGCTGTTTTTAACAGATGGGTGTTGATTATTTGAATCAAGTGTGACACTGAAATTAGTCTATTGAGTGATGGTGCTACTTTAAGCAAAACATCTTTTTATTGTTTTGCATGGAAGCTCTGACTTTTTAAGGGTCAAAACAAGGAACAGCTGACTAATGAA
Organism: Amphiprion ocellaris; assembly: GCF_022539595.1. Classification (NCBI taxonomy): domain Eukaryota; kingdom Metazoa; phylum Chordata; class Actinopteri; family Pomacentridae; genus Amphiprion; species Amphiprion ocellaris. Next base: position 21,099,824 of record NC_072766.1, on the reverse strand, counting down.
GATGTCTAGTGGAAGATAAAATAAATGGCTACTTATTTGCGGTGACTTTCTCACCGCAAGTAGGTAGCCATGATGTACATGTGTAAGATCTCTTATTAGCTCCTGTTGGCAAGAACTTCACATCAAAGAGCCAAAGCACTCTTTAACTGTGTTATAGCTGAGCACCAGAATTATTCTCACAGGTATCACAGTATTAATGCAGCGTGGCTATGCATGTGTTAAAAGAAAAACTGCCACACAGCAAAATTCTGTCATGAATGTAGAATAGAAATGTAAAATACTATTTATTAACACTTAAATATCAGCATCATCAATAGTCAAAGATCTGTGCTGCTTGGCTACAAGGTAATAGTTACAAAACAGTTGGAATTTCTTAATTGTTTTCATTTCTTTTTTTTCATCAGACTCAGTCATCATGTGATCAGCAACAGGTGTGCAGTTGTAAAGACTCTTGTTAGACAAATACAGATTACAAGACACAAACTTTTACATTTATAAGTCCATATTGTACATATCATTATCATATAGAATATGCAGTTCATACACTGTTCATGTTCATACAATGCACTGGATGGTAACAGTTAAAGTGCTGTTGTTACTTCAGGAGTTTGAATGGATTCATAAATGGAAAATCCTTACAAGAATACACATTTTGCTGATTTTGCGATGACTGAGCACTTCAGACATTTCTAAATATGACAACTACCAATATATGCCATAATCGAGACATCCCTAGTGTGTACTGGGATTCTAAGTTACATGAAGAAGCGTAATCTTTACTGGGTAACACAAGAACATGTCCTCATGCGACATGCCTGTGTTGTTATATTTGGGAAAATTAACAAACAAAGACTGACAGAGTATGAAAATGGACTATGATTGTTTTTAGCTATGAACAGATTGGTGAAGCATCACTTGAACTAACCGATGGCGCTTAGAAGGGTTGGTGCTGTTCTCTGCCATAATATAATCCACTGCAGTTTGTAAGTGCTTATCCATTAGGCATCGTTTGGACATTTATTTTTGCAAGCACAAACTTTTCTTGAAACATCACTCGTCATGCTCACTGAAAGTCTAAATCTACTCCGTGTTATTGTGCATCTCAATGATTTTTCCTGTGAGTCAAGGTTTAGCTTGGATCTTGCTAAGCAGCTGACAGAAATCTAATGCTGAGCTATTTTAGTGGATAAATTATTGCTATCTGGTTTTAGAAATGTGTAGCTTAACAACTAGCATCGATTCCCCACGCTATACCCAGTAGACAGGTAATTATGCACAGCTGGCTATTGATGATGTCATCAGTTTCCTCTGGAGCTTCCTGCAGGTACAAATTAGATTAGACAAACCGTAGAAGAAACAAAAACATTTCTGTGGAGGAGGGCAACCTGACAAAAGTCTCCAGAGGCTGTTTCTGTGAAAAGACCCTGTGCACACTAGAAACTAGTGCCCTGGCTCTTTCTCTGTGAATATTTTAAATACGGTGGAACACCTTGACTTGAAATGATACAAGTTTCGTGTCATAACAAGGCTCATAAGGGAAAAAGTCAGATCTCAATTACAGAAGTAGGTTTTCCTTTAGTTGGATACTTTTAAACCTAAACTAAACAAATTTTGTGGTTTTATTAGTCACGTTGATGACCATGTGTACATTTTAGCAATGAGTATTTTATGCAGTGATAGGTGACGGGATTTGTGTTAGCTGGGATATTGGATATTTGGCTAAGAATATTTTTGTCATTGCCTACTTTACCCAACAAAGAGTAGCTGACACATTTGCCATTTGTTTTAAATATGGTTAGAAAAAATTAATAGGACAAATTAAAGAGAAAAAATAATTTTTTTTTTAATTAAACTTGCAGTCATAGTCTTTTTTATACACATTTATCTATATATATCTATATACCTTTATGTATGTCTCTCTCTCTACAGATAGAGATATTTTTACAATTGAGACCAAAAGTTATTAAATTCATCCTTACATATCTATACCTCTATCTATATCCATATTTATGTCTTTATCTCTCCCTCTACACGTATTTCATTTCTAAACTAGAAATATACAGTGTTATGTCAGAATTGTTCAGATTAAAGACCAAAGGCCATTAAAAAGAGAATAAATGCCTACTTAGTAATCAGCATTTTTCTATTTTCTATTCAGATTTAAAGCAGCGAACTCTCAGAGATTCACATCTACCGTTTTGCACTAACAAAACCATGGAAATACATAAGTGAGTTTTCCAGGTGGACAGTTTTTAGTATGGCATGGGTGTTACTGTACCTGGATATGGACAGCAGACGAGTCAGTAAGGTCGGTTGGCATCCTTTGGCCGCTTTAGCTGCACCTTCAGCCTCTTCATGCCTATCTGAAAGCCGTTCATGGCCTGGATAGCGGCTTGAGCACTGGACGGGTTATCAAAACTCACAAAGCCTGAAACAAGAACATAGAACAGGAGAGAGAATAAAAGAAAAAAAAGGAAAAAACATATGAAGGAAGAAGAATGGGGGGAGGATGAGAGAGAAACAGGAAGAAGAGAAAGGGAGAGGGATGGAAATAAGGAAAAAAGACAGGCGAGATGAAAGAAAAGAGAGGGAGAGAAAAGACCCCTTTTAGCTCTCAACAATGACACAACAATAGGTCTTTGTTTTCTCCTTTCAGGAGATTAATTGAAAATCTCTGAATTAAAAAGATTACATAAAATACCACAAAGGCTAATAACACAGATATTAAAAATCAAACGAAGAAGAGTTATTAGAAACCGGGAGTTTAACTTGAGCAGAGAACAAAAAAACCAAAAAAAAACATGAAAAAGTGTTCAAAGATTAGAGAGAGAAAAAAGGAGTCTCATGTCATGTGTGGATTTTTAGAGCAAAGCAGTGTGTAAATGTTACCTGAGTATTGTGTGAATGTGTGTGTGTGTGTGTGTGTGTGTGTGTGTGTGTGTGTGTGTGTGTGTGTGTGTGTGTGTGTGTGTGTGTGTGTGTGTGTGTGTGTGTGTGTGTGTATTTTCATGTATGTGTGTGTGACTGAGCATGTATCCAAGTAAAGAGCAAGGGGCATGGGGGTCGTGACGAGATGCTCGGAGCAAGGTGTGTAGGACGGAGGTGCCTGCTGCTCTGAGTTATCACCTGGGTGTTGAGGCGGAATGAGCCCACAGCTTTCCACACCGGGACTCCTTGCCTGCTCTTATCAGACACCTCTGTGATTGACGGCCGGAATTTTCCGCCTGCCAGCTGATTTGATCACACCGCTATGGGTCCAATTTAATTTGGGGGGAGAGGGCAGGCTTTTGTCAGTGCGGGTGAGATAAGGCTGCTGCTTTTACAAACCTTTTAAACAAACTGAGCAGGGAAGGGCCTGTCAGTTGGTAGTGATCCCCCTCCCAGTCGTACAGTCGCACACACGCTCACACTATCCCTGGCTTTAATGAATCTCCATACCTCACATTTACATCCACATGCCAAAAGGCGATAGGATTCTGGGGGTCAATGTACAGAGAAAGAGCAAGAAAAGTAAATCCAAGAACATTATAACAATCCAGCAGAATTTGATATTTGAGCATGTTTCCAATTTCGGCTATTTTCTTGAGACTAACTGGCTGCTGATGTGTCACATCTTTGATGCAGCACTGAGTGTGCAGTGCTGAGCAACTGAATACCCTAAACACTACTACTGTTTGAGGTATGGCTCTCATTGCAGCCATCCATATCAGCAGAAAGCTGGATGCATTGTATTGCCATGCATTTTTAATAAAAACACACCCAAAGTTAAAAACATTGTTGAGTGAGAATCAGGAAAATTCAAGTCAAGGACCAGGTTGAGCAGCTGAAATTACTGCAGTACTGAAGTATTTCATTGCTCCCAGTCAGGTTAATACAAGAATTACAAATAGTGATGCTGTGCAGTGTGCACTAATGATATTTGGTAAAATGAAAACCCTTTCCTGCATTAATGCAGGGGTGGTAGTGCTGTATGGGTGATGTATTGGTTCTCTGCCTGAGAATCTGAGTAGTCAGAAATTGTAATTATAAGATTCCAAACCCTACTTTGGATCTTTATTAGATGTTTTATTGTGATGATTAGTTTTATTTTTGCAAGTATTGATTACAATTTTGCTTGTCCTTCTATTGGACAGATGTGGTTTAAGTACTGATGACTATTTAAATGTGTTAAATTATCGGATGGTGACTCTGTATTTTAACTATGTAAATGTTTAGATGAGCACTGCTGAAACAAACTAGCAGACTCAACTTTCTTTGACATGATAGTGAGAAAGAAAAAGAAAAAGGCCAAACAGCAGGAAATAAGAGCAGGGAAAGGTCTATCCTATTTTCAGAAACCCTTTAGGTAAATTGCATCTCCTTGTGTATATTTTTTCACCGTATCTAAAAAGCAGAGGGCTTCCTTTTTTAGGTGTGTCTTATTCCATTCTCGCAAGACCTTTTGAAATTTGTTTTCAAGCTAATTCCAGCTAATTCCACTCAACAAGGTAAGCTTTGATCACTTTTAAAAGTCAATATTGAGTGACTAAATGCAGCGGATTAAGACTAATGTTGTTTCCATTGAGTCTCAGATTAAACTAAACATAGCCACATTCTAGCTTTTTATCAATGTCTATAGGTGAATACATTTGACCTACAGATGGTTTATACATTTCTGTGACTCAATATAGCATTATTAGTAATGAGCCTGGTGAAATCAATGGATTTATAGTAAGACAAAACACAAAAATGTATCACTACGGATTGCACACACTACACACCAAACTAAATTAAGTTCGTACAACGTGAATCACTAGTGATTTCTCATCATCTTAATTTTTATAATTGCTTTGAGGGCAGATATTTTTTTAAAATCCCCAGCTTTTCTTCATCTCACCTGTGCAAGTGTTTAATATCATACCGCGTCACATATTCATATCCATTTTTGTCACACTGCAAATAAATGCACTAAACTAAACAGACATCTGTCTGAGTTGACAGTGATGTATCCCTGAAGAGTATGCGCCAAATCCTACTCCCGAGTTACACCCTTTATAGGAATATGCTTCGAGTGCTCCTTCAGTGACCTTTTTGTCATATTCAAATTCTCAAGCTTCTCTGTAAACACTCGATTTCAAAGACTGATGTCTGATTATTGTCTCATAAAATCCAAAAGTGTAGTTCAGTTCACCTGTGCTGCAGGGAAATGAGGCCACATGGATATTTCTGTTGAAACTTGCAATTAACCTTGCACAAAGTATATATATTTTCAATTCATTTAATATTGTTAATAGTATTAACTGTATATTTAGCCTACTGTTAACACTAAAAAGCAATACATTGTCATGGCCTGTTGACTGTTTTTGCATGATGAAGATAAGGTAAAATGTATTTAATAAAAAAATAAAAAATAAAAGTGAATTTCTAAATTATGACATGGTGCTGTGCTGCTGAAAGGACAGTGGGTCTAATGTAAGCATACTGTAAAAAAAATGAGATGTTCATATTTTAGATATGTAAATAATTAATCTATCCAAATTGAAATACATGCAGTACAGAGGAAATTTTCTCTTCAACTAACAGTATGGTTGCAATTCTTCTACATTTTTCCTTTCATTTTTCTACACATGTATACTGTATGTAAATATATGTACAGCGTATCTGCACATGTCCATTTTTCCATTAACCACACCATCGAGGCTAAACTCACATTTTTTAAGACCAAGTGCTCCAAGTTCTTGGAGGCCTAATAACCTATTCCCCTTAACGCACAGCATCTTCTGCCTAATTTGTTAATGTCCTACAAAAGAGCCCGGGGCTCCTGCTATAAAAAGGAGGGAGAAATGAGTTTTTAAAAAAAAAAAAAAACACACAAAAGAATCATGGGTTAAGTTGCTGTTTTTCAGCAAAGATCTTAATTACTAGCTGTGGAAAATAAGCCGGTGAGACTGATGAGGTCACCGCCCCTTTGTCCTTCCCCCTTGTTGACTGACGGATAGTGATAGCGAGAGGCATATGTTTAGAGGAGAACACACACAGGGGGGAGAAAGAGGGAGACAGAGAGAGAGACACTGTCTGAGATGGACAGAGAGAGAGACAGAGATGAGGGAAGAAGGGGGAGCTGCATAGACTTGTCATGTTGAAGAGAAAGTGAAAGAAAGCCAATGCTGGGAGTCCCTCTCTCTCTCTCTCTCTCTCTCTTTCTCTCTCTCTCTCTCTCTCTGCCTCTCTCTCTCTCTCTCTCTCTCTCTCTCTCTCTCTCTCTCTCTCTCTCTCTCTCTCTCTCTCTCTCTCTCTCTCTCTCTCTCTCTCTCTCTCTCTCTCTCTCTCTCTCTCTGTCTCTCTCTCTCTCTCTCTCTCTCTCTCTCTCTCTCTCTCTCTGTCTCTCTCTCTCTCTCTCTCTCTCTCTGCCTCTCTCTCTCTCTCTCTCTCTCCCTCTCTCTCTCTCTCTCCCTCTCTCTCTCTCTCTCTCTCTCCCTCTCTCTCTCTCTCTCTCTCGCTGCCTGTCTCCTGGGTGCTGCTGTCCGACTGAATCAACAGCAAGGCCCACACCAGTCTATTATTATCTCTTTAAGCCCATGGATTCCACCTGCACCGCCTCCACCCTGATGAACTGGTGTGCTGTGTGGGAGGCGAGGGGAGGGGAGGGGAGGGGAGGGGAGGGGAGGGGAGGTGGGACGCTGCTGGGTTGCCCGGCTGGAGGATTGTGGGGAGTCTGGGAAAACGCTTTCCTCTCGGGTAAAGGAGGCTGGGAATGGCAGAGAAGGGGAAATTGATACTAATTGTCTCTGGAAAGGTGTGAGAGTGAGAGGGTTGTGAATACATGCGTGGGGGAAACAACAATGGTTGAAAGATTGTTTGGGTCAGTAGCTCGATGACATGGTAAGTTTGCTATTTGTGATTTACAGCGATGAAGGCATCCACCTTTTCACATCAACCCCCTTCCCATTACCGAGTCCCTCCATCTTCTTGTGCTTGCGTGATGGACCGAGGGAGCATTGCTCCTTGATCTCCCTCCTCACCCCCCTGTGCAGTGGCATGTAACGCCACTTTTAAAATGTTAATTTGTAGCTTGATTAGGACAGACACTGGGAATAAAAGCAAAAGCAAACACTAATTGCAGGGAAGCAACAAGAGACATGAGTAGATTACCAAACACAGTCGCTGTATGACTTTGTTCATTTATTGGATTTTTTTTTTTCTTGTCTTCGCCTGCAATTTTTTTACTCACCGAAACATTTGCTCTGATTGGTTGCTCGGTCCACAAAGACTTTGGCGGAGATGACGTTACCGAAAGGTAGGAACATTTGCATGAGCTCAGCATCTCCAAACTCCTGGGGCAGGTGATAAATAAACAGGTTGCAACCTTCTGGCCCTGGTGATGAGAGAAAGACAACAGGAGGGTTGTGTGGGAACATAAACAGGAGATGCCCAGTGAGAGGGAGACTGAGCATAATAACATGGGTGGAAAATGGCTGTAAAGCAATCAAGGCAACACTGTAGTAATGCAGAAATACCAAACTCTGATTATGTTGCCAAGCTGTGGCGAAAATATCAGTTTTGTTTAACCTGTTTATTGTGGGATTTGTGGAAGATACACAGTTTTATGTCATTTTTCAAGTATTATAAGGTCAAACTGGTTTGTTCAGCTCTTTTTTGTGGTTTCCATTTGAATCCTCTCTTGGACCTTATTTTGTTTCATAACTAGATTGGGAGGGGGCCCTTTGCTAAATCATGCTATACAGACACATTCGACTGTTGTATCAGAAACCCTGCTGACAATAGCGATGCACAGGCACAGAGAAGCAGAAACAGGGGAAGTAAAATAGGAAAACAGCCACAGATAAATACAGGGACAACAAGAGGGGTTGATTGAAAGTGAAAGATTGAGACGATTATATTGGGAAACTGAGACAGAGAAACAGAGAGAGGAGGCAGAGCACGCATTAAGACATAAGCCAAGTTTTTGCCCCAATTACTATGTGACAGTAGGACTGTCTTCCAATCTCTCTCCATCCCTCCATACTCATCCAACCAGCTGCCACATATTGTACAGGCCAATCTGGATAAAGGCAGGAATGAACTGGAGAGAGACAGAAAGAGAGCAAACCATGGACACATAAAGGGAGAGAGAGAAAGCGAGAGAGAGAGATGTGATGGACTCGGGGACAGTAAGCTTGCAGCTGGCTGCCTGGCAAGCTTTCTCTCCTGTCTCATTGCTCAGGGTGATAGCATGACGAGATGAGACTGGGTCTGGTGAGAAGGCTGATAAGAGGGCTGCAGTGGTGGCTGGCTGTAGTGCTGCTATGCCTCGGTGAGATAGAGGACACACACACACACACACACACACACACACACACAGGTTGACAGAGTGGGGATTTTTTAAGGACTGAATCTCAGTTCTGTCTGTTTAGGTGTCGCCCATTATGGTGAATTCTTGCTTTGAAAAGAAGCGGTTTGTTTGAGGGAATGAAATGCCTGCAGCTGCTGCATAAAGACATTTGGTAGGTTGTTTTTGTGGCATGCTGAATATTTGTTCACTTACCCCTTACAAGCTTGACACCACTTGTGGTTTTTTTTGTGATCACATGACCACTTCAGTTGTCTATATGTCATATACGGTGGACTGTACATCTAGGCAGATTTACTGAGCAAAAGCCTGTGAATGTCAAAAAACAAAAGCAACGCACATGCTCTTGATCACGCTGCTGGAACAGTGCGTCCTTTGAAGACCGCCATTTGGCCTCTGGGTTGTCATAGACTATAGTAGCTATACATCCTCATCTTGATAATTGCTCTTTGCATGCATTTGAAGTCCTTGGTAAAATTGCAAATATGTACCTATTACTGGTGATAACATTGCTGCCATAGAGTGTTCTAGGAAGTGCTGTGAGCAGTAAATCACCACACAAGAAGACTACTTTGAATGGGGATAGTGGCCATATGTAAATTAGGTGTGATTTGGTTTTTACAGGTGCAATCTTGAAATATCTTGATTGCACGCGGTACATCGGCCATGAATTAGATAATCTTTTGGGTCACTGGAAAATACTTTCAACAGTGCCACGCTCCCATCAAAGGCAACCTTATGGCAAATACCTAACAATTGTGCTGTGTCATAGCTTTTGTAGACAGTCAAATAGTAAATATTGCTATGGCAAATTTCTGGTCAGCTGGAGATGCATTGTGGGTAATATAAGCATCAGGTTTTGACAAGGATGAATAATGCATGAAATAAAAATAAACAAACAAAAAATCTATATTTGTTGCAACACTGGTGATAATGACAGCACCAATGTTGCCTGAGGGAGACATAGCAGTAAATAAACAACTTTACCTGGAGTTAACTTTCTTTTAGTAACTTCACTCACCTCTAATTCCCATCTACGATCTCATTCTAACTCTGTAATTTTGGCTCCTTTTTTGGCTTTTTCAGCCCAAATTACTGTGCATGTAAACAGTGCAAGCTGTTTAAATGCATAGATCTGTTACTGATCAGTAGTTCACTGGAATTCTCTAATGTCTTAAAGTTTATGCTCCTTCCTGACTGTCAGAGCTTAAAAAGATAGAAACAGTCTTTATGTTTGCTTTGTTTAGTCTTCGGTTGGTTTCTACCCTCCACCAGTTTCTGCATAGATTTCTGCTTGTCTTCAGGCTTGTCCCAAGGTTATGACTCCCAAAATAATCACAAGCTTGAATTCAAATTTGAATGAAAAGTATGGCATTCCAGGACAGATAAATCTTATCTTCCTGCTTCCAGCATTTGCCATCCCTCAAACAAGCGCTGATGCGTTGACTTGTGTCATGCAACAAGCTTGTATTCTACTAATAGAATTACAGTTGAGAGTGATGCATTTGACCCAGTGATCTTAGGAAGGTTATGATTGCCAACAAATACTTATTTGCTGAAGTTGGAACTTAAGCAAAGTAAGCAAACTGCAGAAAACCCTCCTATTATTTCAAGATTACAACCAATGATTTTGCTGCACTGTTTAAAGTATGAGGCATCTGCTTCATCCTTGTGGGTGATGCGACAGCACTGCATTACTTTTGGGCATGACAAAATTTTTGCTGTGTCAGTGTGCATTGCTATTCAGTTATTAAAATGTAACACCATGCTGCATAAGATGTACCGCTGAAATAAAAAGGACACTTTTTTTTTGTTTTTTAAAAGACTACAGTGATGATTTCTCTGGTTAAAATTATAGTTTGGGTTTTTGCAGGATTTTCTCTGTTGACACACACACACACACACACACACACACACACACACACACACACACACAGACGCAGACTGATAAAATGTATAGTTGAAATTGTTAGCTCTCAGTGGGAGGTTGGAGCTGAGGCTTGACTGTGCCTGTGTTTTCAGGTTTAGATGTCTCTTGTTAAATGGCAGGGCTGCAGACTGTGGCAGTGGACTGAGACAGGCTGGGACAGCAGCCAAAACCCAGAGGAGGCCAGAACTCAGACAGGCCACTGGCTCAACCAAGAATAGCTCTCTCTCTGTGTGTGTGTGTGTGTGTGTGTGTGTGTGTGTGTGTGTGCGCGCCTTTGTGTGAGGCTGTGTCTGTGTTTGCATTACTATGACTTCTATAATTTTTGCTAATGATTAAAATGCTCCAATGTATCACTGAGAGACGGGTTGTCCCACACGACTGTGTGGTTTTTTTCTATGCTATGAAATTATGCCACCGTACAAGTGAATAAGCTGCTGACGCGTGTGAGTAAGTGTGTGTATCTCTCATCATTCATACATTTCTACATGGTGACCATTGCTTGCACCCACACCACTGCCAAAATTCTAGCATAACCTAACTTTTCCTTCAGGCAATGTTGGAAACACTCAATTTCAAGTCCATATACTGAATATTCATGCCACTCTATGCTGTCTCATACAATCATATAGATGAATAATTGAGACTGACGAATGGCGTCAAAAAGAGTGATTTACCATCACAGTATATCCTATGCTTTATTACATCTGATGCTGTGGCATAAGAACGAACACTACACTAGGAATGGTAATAAATGATTATGCATGCAGCTAATTAATCTGATGAATATTTATAACCACTTAAACACATTGTAATGGACTGATTAAGCAGTCCAACGCTGCGAGTTTGAATTAGTGCAGTTTTTGAATAATGACAGAGTAACTTTCCATCTCACTGCTAATGTTCTTCTCTTTAAATGGGGAGCCTTTTTCTCACATTTTCCCCAGCCAGCTTTTTCCCTCCCTCGCTAATTCAAAGCAGCGCAGCTACATTAGAATGGAACATGGCAATTATCACCTTTTATCTTGGGTGGGCGCGCTTGCTCGCTCTTACCTTCCCTCTGTTGCTGGGGAATGATGGTTGGTTGCTGGGGGAACGCTTGGCTGATTGGCGCATAGGCGGCAGGGTAGGCTGCTGTTGCAAAGGGAGAACCAGAGTGGAATTTTTCACATCTCCATTTTCATATTTGACACAACAAAACTCAAAGCATTATTCCATTGTTCATTTGCGTCCTCTAGACATTGCATAAATAAATTGCATTATGACGGGGAGCCTGGGCTCATTTGGCTGGTAGATCACTACACAAAGAGAATGGCAAAAGGGGAGTGGAGTGCAGTTCAACTAAGCAGACACACAAAGAAAGAGAGGGAGACTAACACCATGTTAATGAGAGCTGATGTCAGGCACAAAGCAGTGGTTATGAGAGGTCTGTGTCATCTCTCATGTAGGAAGCTATGGCAGGTTCAAATCCTCAGCTCTCAGTGTGCGTTTGGAATTAAGTTTTTTTCTCTCTTTTTTTTTGTGAGGGTGTATAATCAAGCCAATCCTTTTGCAATCCTAATGTAAAGTAGCCTAATCCAGGAGGAAATTGGCTGGTCATCTGGCTATCTCTACCTGTCAGAGTGTCTACTGATGTGACAAACCGAAAGGGAGAGGGGAGAGGCAAAGGGACAGATGGAGGAAGTGAGAGAGTAGAGGAGGTAGGAGAGACGGATCACCTGCGTAGTGTTGGACGCCAGCATAAGCCTGTTGGAGAGGGTCGGTCACCGTTGGACTCTGTGCTGCAGAGAGACAAAAAGAGCCACAGAGAAAGGAAGGCGACAGAGACGAAAATGAAAGAGACAAAGAAAGGACGAACAGTGGTCAAGACAGACACAGAGACAAAGAGAGATGGAATGTTAAAGAGCAAGGCAGAAATTGGCTTAGCCGTAGAGAACCATCAGGGGGTAAGATCACACAGGGAGTGGGAGAAATTTGGGTTGTCATATCTTTCAGTTCTTCAAAATGCCTGTTCGCCCCAGATGTTTGCATCAAATATTAACAACATGCCAAACAAACCACTTTGTAGTTCATTACAATTGCAGCTGCCTTTGCATAATGCAGAGATGGGGAGTGAGTGTCTGTCAATTCTTCAGGAATCAGTCCCAGACAACATTAAGAAGCTGAGGACGGGCCGAGACACATCAAATTAACCATAATTGACTGATGGATGAACTGATGGATTCATCATGATACTGGGGCTGGCTTCTCAAAAATCTGCCAAAAGACTGCTGATTGACCCTCAAGCCTTAAACGCTTCAGTTCAAATCAGAAAAAGATGTCATGGGAGTGTGAAGTTAAAAAGACTCTTGTCAACATTTTAAACAGTATTATGTGATATAATTCAATTTGTCACTGCTGACATGTTGAACTTGCATTTTGGCAATTAGGTGATGTTCTTATTCAGATCAAGTACAGCTCTAGAATAATCAAACATTCATAGATCGCCGTCAGTGCAAGCAGCCAGGGTCAAAAGCAGGGTCAAAGCAACAGACTCCTGACAGTGGATGCTACAAATATATCTCATGTTTGCTTTCTGTAAACGGGATTGTCTCACCTGGGTAAGGATGAATACCATTGGTGTAGATGGGCTCAGATGTGGGCTGCCCGTTGCTTTGAGGCGGAAGGGCACTGAATCCGTTGACCCCAATAGGGGTGGCTATGCTGGGCACGGCTGTGGCAGAGATGCCCGGGGGTGTGCTGGTGCCTACAAATAGACATGGAGTCATTACGGAAACTGCAGGGCACAGGCTTCACATGCTCTACACTCCAAACTAGAGGTACAAGAGAAGTGTACTTTTGTACTGAAATGTACATTTTCTCACCTGCAGTGCTGTCTAACATGCACGTAATGGACACAAATGTGTACCTTTTGACCCACCATGAAGGCAGTTTAGCACAAATTGGTACCTATTCAGGCTGAACTAAAGGTTCAGTTACTAAAATCAGTCATAGTTACACACAAATTGAAGGTAATGCAGGAAAAGAAAGGACTTGTTCACTGCTGTAACACAAAATAATAAAGCAAGCATTTTGATTATGTAAATATTTCATTTTCTGCCCTTTGCCCTTGTTTAATGCCATATTTTTGTCACTTGGGGTACATAGCTGTGCTTTTGAAGGTACACAAAGTGGTGGTAAAAAAATTCACTTACAAGAAAAGGGACCATAATGTACAGTATATTGGATGTAGGGAGCTGTGCCTCTTTTTCTAACCACCTTCCCTCCTTGTGGTGATATTCCAAGTCTATCACCTTGTCAGTGCCCTTTTGTGCAGATGGAATTTTATTATTTTTCTTATCCAAGTGAAGGGCATTTAAGTCATGTAGGATTATGTTTGATAGGCATTACCTAGAATATGTAGGCCTTGTGGATTACAAATGCCAGGTACAGCATCAAGCCACTTTATTTAATACATTTGCAATGACCCTGCCTTTAGGCGGCCTGCCGACTTAGTGTCGAGCCATCAAAGCTCCTCATGACAAGGGCCAAAAAGATAGTTCAGACTGGGGTCCAGGATTATCTCACACAAATCTTTGCTCTTATATTGTATAAGCCAAGGACTCTGCATCCAAAGTCATCGGATTGGCTGTGTTCCCAGAAAACACACACTGTCACAGAGACACAGAGTGAGAGAGCGACAGACAGAGGGAACGAAGGAGAGATAATGTGAGAGAAGAGGAGAGAGAGCGACTATAATGTGGCTGCCAGTGAGTGTAAAGGAATGCTGTACATCTTCTCCCATCATGCCTCACTCAGTACAAGGCTCGGCTTCCTTTAATTCAGCACTGGCAGTGTCTGCTTCAACCTAGAAATCGCAGTCTACATCTTAAAAAATGTAACAAGGGCAGAAGCAGAAAGGCCTTGAATGAATATATTACTGCTGCTTCTATAATTCTTGCTAATGATGAAAATGTTCCAGGCCAGTCATGAGAAATGAAGAGAGACGTCCTGCATGAGTGTGTGTTTGCATGTGCCTGTGCTCTTGCACCTGTGCCAGTTAATGATGTGTGTGTGTGTGTGTGTGTGTGTGTGTGTGTGTGTATACCTGAGGACGGTGTCATGGGAGTAGCCACCAGGCCGTTGACATTGAAAGCTGCCATTTGCTGCATTTGCGCGGCAGCGATGGCTGCCATAGGGTTCAGGTAGGACCCTTGTGTTGCTGCCATCAGGGCTGCTTGCTGTTGCATCATCTGCTGTAGGATTAAAGAGCAGTGGGGAGAGAGGCGAAAGGCGGGAGGGATGGAGGGAAGGACAGAAAAGGAAAGGAGGGTGAAATAGCCGCAGGATCAGAGCATGTTTACTCTCACATCTCTGTTTGCTTGGCCCATGCCTTGTTCTTGAGCAGAGTGGTCCGTGTTGCCCTGCAGCTTCGCTTCCCAGCTACAGTGAGACCACTCTGGCCTTGTGCTCATTATAGTGACACAAGATAAAGGCTATGCGATGAGATGAGTTCAGGAAGCTGGAGTCTACGTATATCTCTATGCACTATATATGTATATGTAGGAGAGCAAAAAGGGGGGCCACAGTGGCAGAGTTAGAGCAGAGATTGTGTGTGAGTGGGCGATTCTCACCTGTCAGGGTGAGTTGTTAGCTACTGTGTGAGTGTAAAATCTCACAGACTCCTAATTCAGGCTGTGACTTTCATGTGTGAATATGAAATGGAGGTGGGGTGGGCTGACAGAGACAGGGGTAGGGGGTGAACGGGTGTGGGTTCTTGGTAATAACGTGCACCTCTGTTTGAGTAAAAAGAAATATGTGTGAGTAGATGAAATTTTAAAGAGGCAAGCTTGGGTTGGCAGTTTAAATTCACAGACCAAGTCAGGAGATGTGAAATGGAAAGTGAACATGAAGTGGATGCTTGCAACTGTGTGCAAGTAAGACAGCGTTGTGCTGAGCATACATGATAAGCAGCTTCCCTGGACAAATGAAGGGATAAAACGACACAATATTTAAAAAAAAGCAGCGCAGAATTTTTTTTGTTAAGCCTCTGTAATTGTGGATTCCTAACAGCCATTTAATGGTGTGAATCACTTAAGGAGCTGTTCGCCGGGAGTGTCACATGCCTAGTGGGAGAGAGAGTGAGTTCAAGCCTCAAATCACAACAGTTTTTGTTTTCTTTTTTTAAAGCTCACCGTCTCCTCCCCCGCCGGGCTGAGACTTACAGCATGAGAGTAGGCGCCATAGGCCCCAAACTGGATGGTCATGGGACTGAAGATGCCGAGCTGCCCTGCCATCTGGTGCATCCTGCGCAGGGTTCTCTCCTTATCAGTGTCTGCAAATTTGACCACCAGGCTGGACGAGGCACCCTAATTGACACATATATTCACAAGGTTAGCAAAATATGCCACTTAACTTACATATTCAGACTTGGTTTTGTAGACAAGTAGGTCCAGGCTTTCTGTTTTTATTTTAAATGTGCGTCTTGTTTAGTGGTCAGCTTTAACAAAGTTGGGTAACCAATAAGGCAGCTACCACAGTTACTGTCAGTCTGGAGTGTTTTGCAGGTTGTACTTGTCACTTCAGCTGGTCAACTAGTTAACTAGTGAAATAGTGTCTGTTTGCCAAAATTGCCTTTACATCATTAGACTGTATAAGTAACTATCCCTTGGAAAAGCTGAGAGACAGCAGCAGTTGCACATGTTCTGTAACTGCAGCACTTTAGGAAGCTCATGTGCATTTCTTAAAACTAATTGCTGCTCTAGTTGACACACTTTACCTGGAAGTGTGCAAATGCATGAACATATTGAACACTATCAATCTGACCATAAGCTAAATATAAGCCAGTTAGAAACAAGGTTGCCAAATGCATGCATTGCATTTGCATGTTATATTATGTGGCTCAAAATAGCTTCTCGCAGTGTGTGTGTGTGTGTGTGTGTGCGTGCGTGCGTGTGCACGCATGTGTGTGTCCCATGAGAAATGATCTACAACAAACTAAAGGCCATGTAAGGAGAAAAAAGGTGGATCTCTGTCAGTGCCACAACCTTCTTTTTACTAAAGCCTTGAATGTGGACTCTCTGACTTCAGTGCAAAAGAGAAACGGTGGTAATAGTGCACTATTCCGACTATTACCTTTAAATCGAGGAGGTCAGTGGAATTAAATATGCACCTGTCATGACTGCAGTCATTTAGCTGTCGGTGTTAAATAGAAGAGAATTGTGAGTGATATTTGCTTTTGTGAACTTTCCAACTCCACCGTATACACTGGAAGTGAACTGTGATCTTAACCAGATCCCACAGGAGTCCCAGTCCCCCCACTGGTGAAGCTCCACTGAATACAGTACTGGGTAATTAGGTCTGACAAAAGCCTTCGGCATGTGGAGGGCGAAGTATTGACTAATGGCTCTTCCTTATGGCAGATATAGTTCCGTATTGATGTCTGTGCTCCTGAGTTTGCATCCAATTAAATCATTTGAGAGACAGAGACCAGAGTCAGTTCCTCATGTGACATCCAGGCAAGGAGAGAGAGGGAAGGGGGAGTGTCTGTATGTGAGTGAGAGACAGAGGGAGAGATACAGGAAGAGAGAGAGAGAGCGAGAGAGGGAGGATGAGGAGGCTGCCAGGCAGAGAAAGCAGCTACAGACACTGTCAAAAGGACCAGGCTCCGATTTAATTACAGGCAGTGCATGCTGGGAAAGAGCACGGAGCACCACCAGGACAGAAGGACAGAGACAGCCAGGGGGCAGTCAGGATATGATTAGTAAGATCATAAAAGCAAAGACACAGGGAGAAAAGGACTCCATAATCACAACTTGGATTCATCTTTCACAAAATGTCTCATCCTGACAGGGTCAGTACAAATTTCGGCTTTGATTTAGATTTCCATATTTTCTGGGGGTGTGGAAATCAGAAGTGTGAGAGAATTGCAGGGGACACGTTAACAGAGGAACATGATGCAGACCAGTGAGAGTGACGCTGCATACACCCGTTTCTTCCATATGAATGCATGTGATTCTCTTTATAAGAAATTTAAGACAACAAAATGGGGTTAAACTGCTCTACAGGTCCAAATTTTAGTCTGTGGCTGCCACTTACAGAAGGCATGTTAGGAGAGCAGAGCTATCCAAACAGAAAATCATAAAAACAAACAAATGTGTGCTCTGTGAAGCTAAATGTTGCAATTGCATATTTAGAGAGTCTGTATTCAGTCACTGAACAAACACAGTCTCAGTCTTACTGTAGTTCAGCCTTACTTCAAGTTATTTCACAGTAATTCAGACAAAAAGTGTGTCCTATTTTTGTAATCGCTTCATGAAATTTTAAACAGGAACAGCTAAGTGATAGTAGCATGGAGAGGGCAGTTTGCCAGGGTGGTCTCGTGCTTTGTGCTTTGGTGAGTCATAGCTGCTGAAACAAACATTGCATAATACATACATATTTATCCTGCCTACATGCAACGTTGATTATTGATTCTGACCGGTTCCCTAAAATCTGTCACTATTATTAAAGCTTCATCCTCCCCTAAGCAGCACTTTCTCACCAATCTGAATCTATAACTTTCTGTATGAAAAAAGAAGTATGTGTGTTCTAAATGCAAAAATATAAACAAGTTTTTGTTTAGAAATGTTTTGCGAGTTTTTCACTCATGTAGAAAGTGTCTTATGAACATTCTATAAACACAGCCGAGAGAATGTTTTGGCTGTAGATAACTGTGAGAAAGACGCTGGAATGAAGGAAGGCATCAGCATGGACCCCAGGGACAGTGTGTCTCAGATGGGATCCTATCAGAGCCAGCCAGCACCCCACCTCAGGCCAGAGGAGACCCATCTGGTGTTTCTCCCTCGATGCCATTTCAATTAGTTAAATCAATACTCCGACATGGCAGCGTTAACGGCACAGTTTTTCCCTTTCTAATTTCATTTCATTCCACCTCCTGACCTTTTTCCGTTCTTACTCAACTTTGTGGGCCAGTTGAAGGGACGGGGCTGTTGGATTTAATGAGGCTGGCACTGAGCAAACATCCTCCTCCAGCGTTGTTGCTCAAGTCTGCCCACAGCACAGGGGCTTGGCATTTAGATTACATTCATTTTCTGCTTTGTGTATCTGTGTATTCTTATATTCATTTAATACCTCATGAAGAATGCATTGTGGGCATCGGGACCGTGAAAGCCTCGGGCTGCCTGCACTCACTGCACCGTGACTCAAGATGAGGCGAGACTGGCCTGGTCTCGCTTCTCCCGGCAGAGTGCTCTGCTGTAGACGACAGCATGGGAGGAGACCTTCTCTACAATATGTACACTCAATGGTCTTGGCAGCAGCACTAAAGCACTACAACAGCCTCTGCAGGTATTGTCAGTACTGCCACTCATGTCAGAGCCAAGCAGTTTTGACTTTCATAGCATGAAACCCAAAATATCCCCTTAAAAAGTTTTTTAAAAATCCCTTATCCTCGCCTCTTAACAGGATTCAAGGCCTAATCTGAAAAGCAGATTTCAGTGTGATCTCTCACACGGATCAAGAGTTTCTATCCGCAAAAAGAAAGAGTAGTATGTGGCCAGGTAATGAAGGAACAGGTGGTGACAAACAACAAGCACTGGATGCAAAGTAGTTACTCCTCACTGGTTGCAGAAAATCACAAGCTGACAAACAAACAGAATAATAACCTCCACCAGCATGACTCCTATACCTGGAGAGAAAATGAATTTGCCGAATTTGATAAGGGCCAACAGGGAGCCTTCACTTTTGACAGGTACAACTAAGGAATTTGTCACAGGTTCAAAAACTAATCTAATTTCTTGAACAACACACTTGACTTGTGAAAATCTCCCATATTGGATTTTGTATAGGCCGCGAAATGTGTAGATGGGAAAATACACAACGGTAATTGAGGGATTAGAACTCAACTACACCAGTGAAATGGCATTACGCTTTTATCTCTGCATTACTGTGATACAAAGACTCTGGTGTTAAGTGTCTACCAACAGGTAAACAGACAGTCATCTTCCATCCTCTACAGAGGCTTACAATAATACAATATATCAACATGCTCAGTGAGGGGAAGGCTGTCATTTCTGAAAGCATTCTAATGATCAGCCACTAAATTACTAAGAACCTTCTTACTTTAAATTGACAAATAAAATTTTCACACTTGTCTGCTCAGCTTTCTACAGACTTAAAATACCAAAATTATCAATTGAGAATCTGTAGAAAAAAAAATTAATTGAATACAAAGGAACAAGTTTGTTTAGTAATTGGATGAACCCCCTATGGGCCACATATTGAACTCTCTGAACCCTGCTGCATCTCTGTGAGCCTCACGGGAAGACTGTTTCTCATTAGCAGCGGATGATGCTGTCTTGGTCTGGCCTTGATTTTTACCACATATGGCTGCCTCTGCTGAGCGCACTGCATCAAGCCAAGGGACACACCAGAATACTGTCATTCATAGTAGTATTTTCACTTGAATTTTACCTTAAATTTTGTCCATCAACAGCCTCCACCACGATATATAAGGAGCACAAAGGCAAAACCCCAGGTTGCATGCCAGGTACGTGGCTGCAGAGGTCCTGCAGTCTAGTTTCATTTGGTATGTAATGAACTGTGTTTTGCAATGACAGTGTTCTCTGGCTTGGCCTTATCTCTCATTAATCCAGAACTATAATATCACACACATGCAGTCTTGTTGCTGCCAACACCAGCAAGCTCCACAGGTCCTGTCAGCCACGCTGTGACACCAAACATGACAATGTCTGCAATTTGCTGGGTGTCGTCTGCCTGCCCCTGGCTTTGCCATTTGAAGTTTTGCCACCTGTGCTCTGCAGCCTTATACTAATTCAACAGCTGAACCAGTGACCTGTTATGTGCTCAATCACCTTTTAAGTTAATTTTGGAAGCACCTGCAATCTGCAATAAACATCAATTAAAGCTATGACCCGATCTATCAGCACATGCCCTTCGGTGACATCACTTGCCCTTAAGCTTCATTAAAGCCTCTCATTTTGGGCCAGCGTATTTTGGTGCAGGTATTATTTATGGCATGTGCATGTGTGCCAGATAACACAGATGCTGTAGCGAGAACATTAAGAGGGAAAGCGAGGCAGAGTGAGAGACAACTCTTTGTTCAAGGTTCATCCAGACCTCACAGCTGGTAGCAGGCAGTGAGCAGAGCAGCCCACTCTCCGAATCCTGCCTCCTGTTAGTCTGTTGTTGACGACATGTGGCAGTGATATTATCCAAATTAACTGCATCCCCCACCGGTACCAAAGCCTTAGTTGGATACTAATGGCCACCTTGCCTATTAATCTGAGAGGAAGTTGGATTTGGGGAAAGGAGGATAACAGGTGCAGGGATAGAGGGAGAGAGATATGGATAATATAGATTATTAATGAACTCTGGGATGTCTCTTGATCCGCCCCAGGTTTGTTTGGGGCTCCATATGTTGCCTTGGACAGTTCATCTGCAGCAGACCTAAAGGTGGCTCAGTGGCCCGACCTAATGCAACTGTCCCTGTGCTATACAGCAAGTCAACATACATATAGTGAGCACAAGTAGTCAGCGTGAGTCAAACGTCCTGCACAAGAAAGCAGAAAAATATCCTCACAGGAATCAATTATGTGGATGTAAACATATTCTATTGATTGAGTCAACAAGATATTTGGAGGAGAAGATAAATATCCTGATTCTAATCAAATTTCAGTAAGAGGGCTGTCATAATTGTGCATGATCAGTGTGCAGCATGATTATTCCTTGGCTCACAGCCCACTGCTTATTAGATTTTGACCCTTGTGGTTTACATGCCAAAAAGTTTTGGTGTCTGCTGCACACAACAACCACACACAAAGTTAAACTGACTATACCACTTATTTCCTTCCCTCGCTACTTCAATGTAATGCAAAATGAGGCGGCATCAAAAAGATGTGTAAATTACATCTGGCTTCCAGGACACTATCTGGCTGCCAGGAAGCATCCGTAAATATTTATTGCGGAACATCAGTGAAGTGTGTGAAGGTGTGGATGACTGCCAGAAAGAGTGTGTGCGCTCGTGTGTATGTCCAGCTGTGTAGTACTCCACACACACCCAGAACTGGCTGGGAGATGCTTCGTAATTCATCATTTCTTTTACTTAAGTGTTTTTAGTGGCCTTGTTGAAGCCCCAACAGAAGCGTATCCAATTCATAATGAACTGCTATTTGACAAGAGTTCCAGATTTGGTGGCCTCATTCTTCAACTAAACAAATCAACACCAGCTAAAGCTATTTCATGCATCTCCTAACTGTACTGTACATCAGACTGGACCAACACACCATTCCCTACTTTCCACAATTCCTTGTTTACTTACAGCTAATTTATATTCCACACCATGTCACACTGAAAACACATTTAATCCTTGCATAATTCTCTAGCATTGCAAGTGAAGTATTGTCAGTGTGATTCTGTGAGATGGTCAATATGTGTGTGCAATAAAACCATGAGATCAAACCCGTGTTTACTCCACACACGTGCCTGGCCTATGTCTGTGAAATAAATGAAGTGACTCTTAAGCAATTTACAGTTGGGCCGAGCTGCAATATAACTAGTATTGACAGCATAACATTAGTCTGCAACATATCGAGATAAATACCCCCAGTCTTCGATAGATGATACCCAGGCTTTGATGAATGAATGCAGAAAAGCCAAATGTTAATGGGGGGCTGATGAACTGCAAGTGTCCCACACTGTTATAAAGGACTTAATGCTGAAATATCAGGAAAGCAGTTAAGGAAGCAAAAGCGGCTTATTAATCTGACCTCATTTTGAAGATCCATCCTAACTCTAGGGTGCTTTTCAATATTATTGACTTACTTGTTAACCTCCCTTCTAGTCCCTGTAATGAAGCTTCCCTTGATAAGTGTTTTTGAGTGTTTTAAATGTTTAATATTCTTTAACAAAAAGTAGCCCCCGTCAGGGGCAAACCTGTCACTGTTAATAATTTGGCTGTGATGAGCTGTTTTCATGACATTTCTCCCATGGCGCTAAAAAAGGCTGTGACTTGTGTTCATCTCTTTACCTGTCCCTGTCCATATTACAATCTATTCATCAGACTGTGCGTCTATTATCTATTGTACTCTGGTCAGTAGTTTCATTTATTGTAAGAGCACACAGTTGGTTGTTGAAAATAGTTTTTAATCCTTCCCGAGAAAACGTTCACAGCAGTGTCCCCTTTGTCATCAGTAGAAATGCAATTTTTCAATCCATTTAATTTTTTAATAATTTTTTTACATGACCAACATGGCTGATTCTACTTTGCTGTATCAAAAGCGAACAAGTGCATTTCCCATTTATGCTGATGACACACATTTATATCTTAATGTGAGATACCATACCTATATAGTCATTTGCACAACAGATGGACAGGTAGCATAAGTACCGGATATACTGCCTAAACAGAATATAAAATGTGAAGAAATTGATTTCTACTACACTTCTCGTTTGGACACACCTTTTCATTCAGTGGTTTTTGTTTGATTATTTTATACATTGTAGATCAATACTGAAGACATCGAAGCTATAAAAGAATACATATGGAATTATGTTATAAACAAAAAAGTGTTAGTCTTCAGTATTAATCGACAATGTAGAAAATAATACAAATAAATAAAAAGCATTGAATGAGAGGGTGTGTCCAAACTTTTGACTGGTAGTGTTTTTGCTGATAACAGCAAATTTTAAATAAACCTTACTTCATACCTCTCCTAAATTGAACACACTTCAAAATGTCAATGGCTCACTGTCTCAAAAGGTAAATAAAATAATAGAAATCCACCAATTTTACAGTAATTATTCTTAAAAGCTGTTCAAACTAATCACCTGAACTATTCAGATATTGGACTATTTACCTGTTCAAGGAAAAATATCCTCTGATAATTAGAAAATGAAAATATGCATTCATGTTTTGATTTGTTCTTATTTCTAAATAGCTCAAAATGTTCTGTTTCTCTATTCTCCCACTTGTGGAAAAAAATCATCCTTTTCAGCTCACTGGCTGGTTGTTGTCATACATTTTAGTCTGTATCATCAAAGCTGCATCAGGATGTCTTATAGCAGCTTCCACTGGCTTTTTCACAGTCAACATAATTTCAGTGGACAGCTAGAACGAGAACGACCTGTATAGAAACCTACACACTTTAAAACATGACAAAATTACTTAACGTTAATCTTATGCCCATGTACAATTGCTGCAGTGTTACATGTCACCTTACTTTTATATTTAGCGCATTTCCTACATTACCTTGTTGCAGACTTTTTTGACTGAAATGTCAGTGAATTTTGCTTAGTCAACATATAGTGAGAAAGATGAATCCAGAATATTGGTCTGTTCCACTAGACATGTCAGTAGGACAACTTTTTAAATGTTAGCTGTAATAAAGTGTTTGTTTCTTCATCTTTCTCTCCTTGAAGTATTAACAAATGGAATTTTAATGTTAAATGCATCCAGTTGCATACAATTTGAAGGAATAATTGGAATAAATTATAAGACTAGCTGATACAAATAATAATTTGCTGCATCCATGTACACACATAAAGCATACAATGCTTTATGTGCTCTTTATCTTTATATTCACCACATAGTGAGCAACAAATGAAATGCACCTCAGAACAAACTCATACCTCCAGTATCATTGTATATAATGCCTGTACTATAAATGCACAGTTCCTCATTTTTCAATTTCCACCTTTCAACCTGTACCTTTCCTTCAATTTCAACTTTTATAAATAACATATTAGCATATGCAGTACAATGTCTACTGAGGACACGTTCAAGGATTCATGTGCAGTGCACAGTAATCATATCTTTATAAGACTGTGAATGTAAACACTCTCTATCTGTCTGCTGAAAAAGTAGTTTGAATAGCAGGAGAAGGAAATGGATATTGAGTGAAAAGATAGAGATACAGAGTATGCAGCTGTGCACTTTAAGGTAGCGGATGCTGACTGTGAGAATCGTTTGTGTGCGATAGTGCATAGCGAGAATGTATGTGAGTCTGGGCTGTGGATTTGGTTTAAAAAGAGTCACTGGTGACCATACAGAGATATATGTATGTATTCTGGTTTATATTTTTGTCCTGAATATATGAGATTGTTTTCTAAGACATAAAAAAGACAAAGATACTCAGTACTGAATTTCAAAAAGAGGCATGCAACCTTCAATGGGAGCATACGTGGGGGGAAAAAAACTTTAAAGGAAGACCTGGTCAGTGTCTGTCTCTAACAGTGCAGAAAGAGTCAGAAAGTCCACCAGACTTGTTGTAAACTTTAGAGTAGTCTTCTTTAAACCTTTATAAAACAAAGTCCACAGGAAAACAACTGGCATTATAGACAACCAAGTGGCATCACATCCTTTGGAAAACTCTCTAAAAATGGCCACATCAAGTGTGAAAACAGTTGTTTGCAAGTGCATTAAATAAACACCAGCTGTATTTTTATGAAAGCACTTGTTATAAGTGTGTTACTTACAGGCATAGTCTGTCCACCATGCAAGCTGTTGATGGCGGCCTGCGCTTCTGCGTGGCTGGAGAACTTGACAAAGGCACAGCCTGTATACACAGAAAGAGAGAAAAACAGAGCAAGATGGCATTGAATGTCGGGATGAAAAAAAAATATTCAATATCATTGTTTTCATGTTATCTTCTTTGTAAATATATTCTGCCATTTGTGTGTTGAGTGCATAACTCTGAATAAATCAGTTTAATTGTTGTGGAGGCATTTGCTGCTTGGAACATCCTGTCCCTTGCCCATTTCTAATTTGACCCACCCCACTATCACTATCCTGACTTGTTTGTGATTATTAATCTGTTTAATATTTACACATTGTGATTTGTGTGCAGTCACTCATAAAAGAGATTATGATGACAAAGGCATAGTATTATAATCTCCCTATCTAACCGAATCTTTGCGCGCATATAATTTCAGATGGGGGGCTTTGCTCAAGGGGCATTCAAATCATCTTAAATCTGTTGTGTAGTTAATGCGCAATAGGAAAAGTCAACATGAAAAGTTGGCCAGAAGACAAGGGAACAGGCGTTGGTAGCATTATTCTGGAGACTCATTGCATTACCAATTCAAATGATGTTAACAACAAAAAAATGAAGTTGTTAATAATGCATAATATAAGTTTTAGAAGTGTACATATCATGACCACAGGATGAAACAGTGTTTCAGTGTGTAGGTAAGGACAGACATTAAACTAACGTAACATAAAGAGAAAGCTACTGACCTGAAGTACAGTGGAACTGAAATGTGGTAATTTTTCCAAAAGCCATTAAATTAAAAAAGAGCTATTTCTCTAAGCTTTATGGTCGTCATAGACTGCAGAGGGTATTCTGTTATGTCCTATTCTTATCCTTGCCTTCAGGTAGCTCATGTGTTAAGTCAAGAGATACCTAATTAACAAACCCGTGAATTAATTCTGCCCACTTTCCATTAATCGAATAGCACTGGTGTCTTAGAACCAGACAGGCTTTTCCTGGGTTCAGTCCCTAGTTTCCTGTGAACTGCTGATACCTATTTGAAAAGGTTACACATATTGAAACACTCACTCTGTTCTACATTACCAAAGGAGTTGTGATGATTCATTCAATCTACAAACACTGATAGGTAGGCTCAGGAGATATTCTGTGTCTGGCAGCAACCCATTCATTTCTACATCTCAGGAGTCAGATTTGCTTTCCCAACAAACAAATTAATAATTTTCTGACAAAATCAAAAAGGTTGAACTGAGACACATGGAGTATGTGTGCAATCAATGGGGGGCAATTTCCACCTTTACCTGAGGCTTTGCTTCCACATTCAAGTCACATTATAAATGTCGAGCATTTGAAACTGTTGTGTGCGGAAACGTGGTGAGTTGTAAAGGCCATGTGTTTTCTGTACTGTCAAATGTCCTCAAAGCTGCATAGATCTACAGAGGCAAACAGATAAGTCAAAGAAGCCTTTGATACTGTCACAGCACTCTAGCACCCTTTTACTTCACTTAAACGTCCCTCCGGGTAGAGGCAGGAAAGATCTTCATTTGTCCGACTGAAATGCATCGGCCTACTGTGTACCATTTGACTGCCACTCTACTTTTATAGGAACAAACACATTTAACCTTTGTAGCAGAAATAATAAGGGCTAGTTTGTTGTCACAATAGCCTTTTGATTTTGTAAGACAGCATAACTTTCTGCTGGTTCCCTAACAAGGCTATCGAATATTGTGCCAGGGTTCCAGTGACCTCAGCAGCTTGGTCCAAACAGAGCAGACACGCTAACTGCAGGGCTTGGCATACACCGTCAATGGCAAAATCATGTTGAACATACAATGTCCTCAAATTTCTCATCAGAAAACAGCGCTGTAGCCTTGCTTTTGCTGACCTAAAAAAAAGTTAAGGGACACAGAGCACAACATCTCAAAAGAATTGGAAATGCTACAGCCTCATAAATTATAGTGCACATTTGAGTTTTTGAATTTGATGGCTCAGAATGAGTTGGGGAAAAAGGAAAAAGAGAGATTGTATTGCTTTCAAGCGGGAGGATCTGCACTGCCTTTTGAATTCCCGGGGTAATAATATGTATGCATGAATTCCATCCCTCTGGATGGGTGACATTTATAACACAACTTAATTATAGACCTAAAAGCCATCTCTCTATTATTCCTGACAATTCGAAGCTCTATTCAACTCTGGCAGCAAGTGTTGCACTTTGAAAGTACTTTGAGGAGCAGCGCCATAGAGAGATGGATGTTAAACTTCTCGGCCTTTTTATTGGGTGAAGAGGGGTGCTGAAAAGCCTCTGAGTAGCATAAATTTACATCAACAGGGGACAAAGCCTCTACCATGGAACAGATAGCACTGTCAATTTCAAGGTCTGTCTCATTCAAATTACGGGAACCTCATCCCGAGCGAGGCGACTGGCAAAATAATTTGCCGTAACATCCCGTAATGATTGCGTGGGACTGTTGCACAGTGACTGATAGGACCAGATACCTATATATGAGACCTTTGTCTGGAGGTGGCATTCATTGTTAACATTACTCTACAGTTTTCCATTTCATAGCAGTGAAACTTTAAGAAAAGGGAATGATCAAGTCTGTGATAATAGAGACAAATACCAAAGCAGGAAACGTATGGCATGTGAAGAGAGAGAGAGAGAGAAAGAAAGAAAAAAGGGTTGAGGTGAGGGGCGCAGGAGGGTGAAAGAGAGTGAAAACGCGAATGAGGGGGAAAACTAGCTCCTGTCTGACACACCAGCACCGGCCTTATTTCATTTTATGTGCTGTCAATCAGCTTGAGGCATCTGAGCAGACAGGAAGACAGGGAGCCAGATAGGAAGGGAGAGAGAGCAAAAGAGGAAACAAGCTAGGGAAAAAGAAAGGTATTGGGCCAGTGGGGCGACGCAGAGCAATAGACCCGGGATTAACAGTGAGAGGAACAGATGTAGACACAGATAGGTGTGTGGTTCAGTATAGCCAGGCTTTCTCTTTGATATACTCAGAAGGCTTTGCAAGATTGCACATTATCAACCCCTCCCTTGCCTTTCCCACACATCCCTCTCACACATTCAGAAGCTTCATATAGAAGAATAAATCATAGTCAACAGAGAGAAGAGAAGGTAGAGGTTCAGAGCAATATCATTGGCGTTATCGCTCCAAATGTGGCTGTGAGACAGACCCATCACAGGATGATTGGGAGCCCCTTCGCACCCTCAGAACAATCCCACCTGCATCGCACATTTTACAGCAATCTTTAATTTGACCACGCTCTACTAACCAAATAGCACATAAGCCACAGACATGAATGCATAAGCTGTTCCTGAATGCAGGCAAATCTGCCACACAGTGAGTGACAGCAGCAAAACCCAGAGCCTGGCTGTTTTATTTACAGTAGGACATTATCGTCCAATGGTGTCTCTGGGGAGGGATGATGGGAATGTGGGAAACAAACATGATTACACCCCTCCGCTTTTCAGATAACAGGAAGAGGAGGAGGAGGAGGAGAGGGGTGAGCAGAAAGACGAGGTGTTGTATGATGTATTTGTTGAGTACAAGCCCAGGGTGAGAGGAGCTGCCGTGATGAAGAGACAACATAAGAAGAAGTTTGGGAAGGAAAGAAAAAAGGGAGAGAGCAGCGAGAACAAAAAAAAAAGTGTGTGTGGGGGGGGTAATACGAAAAGTAGTGAGAAAAAGAAAGTGGGAGGCAGGAAGTGTCGGAGCGCGATGACAATGAGGTATGAAAGAAATGCGAGTGCGACACATAAGAGGCAGTGAAAAAACACAGTAGCTGAAGGGGAGGATGAGTTATTCAGAAAAGCAGAGTGGATCACAGACAATGTCAATGAGTGTACCGCAGGTGAAGCATGGCTCTGAAAATGCAAAGAGCAGAAAGAGAAAGAGAAGCAACACACATATAGACACACAAAGGGATTAAGAGGGACAGACGGAGGGGGAGAAAAAGGAGTGGGAGGTGTGTGGGCTCTGACCCTTACTGGCCCCATCAGGCCCTCGCAGGACGGTGCACTCCTCGATCTGGCCGAAGGTCTCGAACAGCCGCCGGACATCGTCCTCGCTCTGCTGCTTGCCGAGCATCCCCACAAACAGCTTCCTGTCTTCTGGATAGGAATAGAGAGAGGGGGAGGAAGGGGGAGGAAGAGGGAGGAGGGCGGGTGGAAGAGAGGAGAGAACAGAGAAATGCTACAGCTGATGGCACCGTTCTGCAGAGCTGAGAGGAACTTGTGCAACTCAAACCCCCCTTTTATCAGCAGTCTGCTGTGTTGTAGCTGCTGCTGCTGCTGCTGCTGCTGCTGTTGTTGTTGTTGATCTTACTGTTGTGTGGTGTGCCACCCCGCCCCGGTATGAGGGAGATATATTCCTGTTTCCAGAGAGCTATTCAAGTCTGCCGCGGTGATGTTTGATACAGATGATGTTTGGCGCACTGTGAGTTTCAGGTAAAGGTAGAAAGAGAGGGAGAATATTTTGCTCAGGTAGACAAACTGTTAGATCGTCTGGTTGTTTAAGTCACCATGTTGAAAGGGAACATGGAACAAGAACATGTTATTACATTTTCTCATCACAAAAGCAGTAGGAATTATAATAACAAGCTCCATGTCGAGGGTGGGCAGTGAATAATATCTGTGGAAGTTTTAAAGGTCTTCCCACATTTGCAGCACAGTGATAACTTCGAGAAAAGTAGCCAAACTGAACAGTGTCTTAATCAGTGTGTACATTTTTCTCAATTAAGTTGACATTTTCTGATCTGCTCCACTTTCTGTTGGGTGCATAATGTACAATAAGTCATATGGAGACAAAGGTTAAGCCACATTTCTTCAGCGTGAATGATTGTGTTTGGGAACAAATACTCGACTCCCCAGAAGTAATGGATGACGCTTTTCAATATGAGGTTTTCTGTGGATAATTATGAGCCAAAGGTTTGCAGATTTTTCATTACTGCTGCAAATAAAAAACAGAATTAGCTACTCCTACATAATCCTCTATACATTGTTTATGGTAAAATATTTTTTCTGCATTATTTTCTCAGCCCTGTGATAGAAAATGGTGTTTATAATTCGCACTGTAAAACATTGTATCTATGAAAGCTACAAGGAGTAGTTCTCATGTCTCACAATGAAGGAAAGAGAAGACATTACAGTGGTTTATATTGTGATACATGAACTTAAACTAAAGATTTCTGTTGATTCTTGTGGTTTTATTTGCTAGTTTACTTTTTAGTGTTGTGAATAAGAGACTTTATTTTTATATTGCAGAAAAATATAGCTGTCTTCATAGTGGTCATTTAATGGTGACTAATTCTGTATGAAAAACAACAATAGACTTTAACTTACTGCTGCATATAATTCATTAAAAAATAACAGTTTTACATCCTGACTATCAAACTGACATCTTTTGTAAAGATTGTCCTTAAAGGTCTTGGGTTGGTGGTCAAATAAAAGGGTTAAAGGAAAGGTGTCAAAATGTTGGTTATATCTAGTGTGAATTTTTATCTTGTATGACATTGAGCTCCAACGTTTCCCAATGTTTTTACAAATACTCAACTGGAGTGAAATGTTGAAGGTTTCAGGTCTCCTGCTACCACTTGTACTCCATGTCCTAGTTGCTCCCTGAGCTCCAGAAGGGGGCACTCACACTCAGATGTATGGGCTCCATACCACTAAATTTTGGCCAGTCAGAAAGCTGGATTTTTCCAATTAATCTTCCTGGTGCCCTGGCATTAGACAGAGCATTCATCTTCTTTACATCTTTTACATTATGCATCTCCTATTCCGCTGTGTTGTGGAATGAAATGGCTACTAGCAAGAACCTATCGCCAGAACTGATGGAAAGTGGCAGGAAGAGGAAGAAGAGTTTATTGGAAATGACACTGTTGATCTTCAGTGTGAGTCATTTGACTGGTAGGGAGCGGGGAGGAACGTAGGGCGAGAGCATCACCTGGGCCTCGACAGATGTGACGCCTCCTGTACCTGCCAGGCCCCATTAGACGCAGCTGTTCTAAAAATAAAGCACCAGGGCTTCCTTTTTGCAGCGGGGAAATCGGATCCTGTTCCGTTCCTGTAAAGTTCAAATGAGACACGTGCATGCTACCCGCTTGGCCACACAAATGAGCACCTGCATAATCAATAAGGCCACGCTGCCTGGTCTCTTCTGCTGCTGTTGTAGCTGTGGTGTCAGTCCATGTTCCTGTAGTCACGCCTCACACAGCAGGATTCCTTAAACCCACCAGCTGAGCCTGATACTACTGCTCATTACTGCTCCTCCCCTGTCGAGGCTCCAGGGGTGGAAGTGAGCGAGAACCCCGAGGAGATCACCACAGCCATTTATATCGACTGGGATTTAGCAAAGACCGACAGGAGGACAGACGTCTAGCTGGATATCGAGCATCAGTGGAGCGCTGCGTAACTGTGAAGACATTCTTGAACAGGTGGTGGAGAGAAATAATCCTGACCCCTGTCTGCGGCACTAAAGGTGAAGTGATGCAACAGCCCGCCCAGACTGCATGTGACTTTGCCATGATGGTCCCCTCCATCTTTCAGGTTTTCACAGAGGTGTCACTGTTACAACTTAAATGGGCAGAGTGCAGTTTTACAGGCCTCCTGCAGTGTGTTAATGTTTTGGGACAAAAGTCTCATCTCGGTCCTGGCCCGAGGAGATCTAATGGCGGCTTTACAAGGCTAATTAACAAGCCATGAGCGAGGTAATGAACTTTCCAAATGTGCTGGCAAACGCAAAAATAAATTACACCCCGGTGAAGGCATTAAAGGAAGTGTGAGTGTACTTCTGAGCCTTCCTTTGGGAGAGCCACAGTGAGAAAATGAATTTGGAGCTGCTATCTTTTCATTGCCTGACCTAAGAGTGTCTCAGTCGGCCCACTGCATGCCCTGGCCAGTGTATAGATTGCTATTAATTAGTCCACTTTGCACCTGTCTCCAAAGCAGCTCTTATTGGATTTTGCAAGTTCCCACTTATCTCCTATGGCCACTCGCAGGCTTTAAACTGGCATTTTATGAATATGAATAAATATTCTGTAATGCACCCTCTGCACAAGGAGATGATTCCACAACTCTAAACGAGCCCAACAAGTTATCCATTAAAAGTGGGGAGTGGAAGGGGAAAAAAAGAACACTCTTCTCTAGTACAGTCATGCATTTGCATTAAGAGGGGTGAGGACCTTCCTATGGAACTGACTGAGGATACAGAAGTATGACAAAACTCGTTGAGCTGACTGTTTGACCTCTTTGTACTTATCTCTCATTGAGAGGGGCTCATCTCATCCTTGTAACAGAGCTGAGCCACACAGCTGGAGAACATTTGAGCTCTACAGCACTTTTCTGCTCTACTCTGAAGAGACCTTTGTAATCTGCTCTTTAAACACTGCCACTACTTTAAAATAATAATGTGTGTGCATGCGTGTATGTTAGTTGGGAAGCTGGCTACATTTTTCAGATTTTGTACCCTTTATCACCATGTATATCTGCAACATTTCTGCTGTGTGTAGATATAGCTGATTCAAAGATACGTAGACTATTTCACACATGCTTTCATACTGTGTGTCCATGGAGGCATTCATATTCTATACAAACAGTATACTGTATGTCTATGCCTGTGCTGATGTGAACACAAAATAGTGAGGTTTTGTCAGGCCTCAGCCAGTGCACATTCACTTCCTCTCACACACACTGTCATCCACACTCTCTTTTTTTTTTATTCCCCCCAGTGCTTCATCTCCTCACTGAAGGTGGGAGCAATTGTGTGGAAAATGGTTCCATGTCAGTTTCCAGCCATGTCCAAACTGAGGTGGCATGTGGACAGCCTCGTTTTATGAATGCAAATAAAAAAGGAGATCAAAAAAGTTATCAAAACACTACTGACATCTGACAATTGCTTGTCTCAGGAAGCCTTTTCATTTCAGTGCCCGGTATATTAAAAATTAATGGATTTTGCACAGACGCCATATGCTGTCAAGATTGATGCTTCTCTCTCTGGAATAAAGTGCTACTTGTGTTGTAGGCTGCAGTATATGCATATAGATTGTGCTTTTCTTTTTCTCTACTTTTCCTTTTGTCTCTCTATTGCTCCCTGCATATCTTCCTCTTTACCCTTTATTGTCATCCCTCACCCTTCTCTGTCTCTCCAGGCAAGGAATCAGTTGCTGTGAAGTCTACTTTTCAAAACTTTCTGCTTTTGTTTGCCAATAATGGGAATATTCTCTTTAAAGAAGTATTCTCCTGCTCCTGTGTCGTGGTAAATATTTTTCTCTCTCTCTGTTTTTTTTTCCCATGGTTCTATCACTTATTGCCCGCTGGCAGTATAGTCAGGGAAGCTTGGTAGTAGTAAGTGTTCAGAAAGCATGGACAGCTGCATCCAACGATAAAAGATGCATGCTAGTCCGCTGGGTGCATTTCAAATGCAGAGTAATGTTCCAGGCAGCACAACAAAGAAGTTGTGCTTCTTATGGACTCATTAGAAAAAGCCTGATGCTGGTACGCTGCTGCCTGGGAGGCCCGCCACCAGACACGCTGACGCATGTAGGCGTACAGACTGGGTGCACAAAATGTGGGAAGCTGCTGCTTAATATTGAGTTTGACTTTGTGTTTAATCATCTAGTGTATTTCCCTGTTGTGTGGAGACTACAGGAGTCTGCTGAGAATTAAAAGGTGCCATTTGATTTTAGAATGAGCTTTTTAGATAATGAATGTTAAATAGTTACAAATCATGGAGAAAAACAAAATCCTAGAATATCCACTTTTCGGATACATTTGAAGTTGTCAAAGACATTCTTTTGTTCTGTAGCAGGTTGTTTGACCACAACACTTTTACATCCGACTGAATTTCCCATTACCCAGTAACTCCAGGTAATAACTCACCTCCTTCAAACCTTATTTAGTTGCAGAAGTGTTATGCCACTCCATACCTTTTTTTGGAGATAAATGGATAAATTGTTATTATCTTTCTTGTGGAAGACATTTTGTTGAAAACAGCTCATGAACGGATAAATCATATCTTAGAGAAGCAATCACTGACAGTAAAAATAATGCTCAATCACTGGTAAAATTATAAACAAATTAGGTACTTATAAAGACATGAAAATGAAGGGTCCCAGAATCAGATGACATGGCTATAGATCTACAAACTGAATTTAGGGAGCAATAAATTGTTATTTTTAAATGGCAGCATACACCTCATTTATTTAATATAAGTTCTTGGTCAGACATATAAAAAGAACAAAAGCCACAGTATAACAATTTTGATAATACAACATGCTAGATCAAAGCTTTTATTTCTTGTCATGTGAGTATTATCTGTTTTATTTTTGACCTCAACATAAGTAGCAGAGGACTTGCCACGGGGTTTACATGTACACTGGGTTTAGATGAACCAGAGAAAAACAACACAAAGCACACCTGGAAGCACCAAGACTAAAAAATCAACAAACTTCTCATGTATTAGAAATGTGTGTCTCCCATTGTGCAAAAGCTTGTGTTTGAACACTCAAACGGTGCTGATGATTTTTTTAAAACTTAATATCATCTGTGTTTACATAATGAAATCAGTATGCATAGTTTAAAATAGCAATTGGAGAATCTACGCTGTTTTCAGTAAAGCAAGATCTCACAAAGCCATGGTACCTAGTCAGTTGAATTAATTGACATTCCTCACTTGTTTCAGTTTCATGGACTGATTCATATTAGAAAAAGTAGCTGTTGGCATGAATGCCATGTTTTTGAGACATCAGCAGTACAAGCAAATGCTTTAAATTACACGAATCATTTCATATCATTTAAAAAAAGCACCAATATTGCTAGATGAAGTACAATATTTAAAGGGAATATTGAATATTGTCACAGTAATGCACTTACTCAACCAATTTCCTGTTGCTGTCCTATCCTTTTGTTATCAGTTCAGGGTTTTTTTCTATGTTAAAAATGAAAACACCTCCTCCACTCAAAAATGTGCTTTGGTTGTTGTTACTGTTGACAGAAGTTTGACCTTCACTGTGCAGAATGTGTTTTCAGCCGTTGTATCTGTTTTGTTCGGCTGAAAATGGAGGCTTTCTCTGTGCTAACCTATCTAATTTAAGTTTTTAGTATGAACCAGTAAGCAGTATTTGTGACACAAAACCTGTTTAGAAACTAGTCCTGGTTCAGTAGGCAGGTTAAGGTGTCTTTCCACTGCAGAAACTTGGGACAGGTGTGCGTTTGCACAAGCATTTACAGAAATGACACTCTAATCAACCCTGTTTACTTTCCTCTTTTCATTGTGGTATAGAATACAAAAGCTTCGACTGCATCTCCCAGTGTGCCAAAAATCGACCAATAGTTACTGGATGTAATTCTGCTTCTATGAGCATACTGGAAAAAAGGCAATGGAGGGTTTATGTCAGCCTATTTAGCCTATTTTACATGTTAAACAGGAGAAGACTGCTACTCAACAAGGAAATTGAGAGGGCAGAGGAAATGTTTCCTTTTGCCCTTTCTGAATTTAACCAATCAGCGCTGTCTTCTTCAACTTTACCCAATCAGTGTGAAGCCCTGCACAGATGTCTCTTTAGGGTTGCTAAATAGATAAAAACTTTATCTACCACGAAAGTGACCCCGAATAAGGTTCCACAGTAGCAGTCCTTGCAGTCGAAAAATGCAACCAAAAAAAAAGTTCAGCCCACCCTAAATAGTCCCATATATTTGTGCAGTGGAAAAGAGCTTTGTAGATGCACTGAGAATTAACTTTTAGTGATATAGGAGGCATCTTGTATGCATTAGATTAACATATGAAATAATAATAATAATAATAATAATAATAAAAAAACTAATTGCATATTTATAGATGCTGAATATTTTTTAGTAAGGAAAGATGACATTTTGAGTATTTCTCTATGCCTGGAGGGGATCTTTAATAAATCAGGCTTTGTGTACAGTTAAAGTGCAATATGTGTTGAAGTTGAAGCATTGTAGTGAATAGAGAGTTAACTGTAAAACAACAAGCTTAATGTGTATATCTGTGGAACTGCATTTCTCAACTCCCCAAAGCTTTCCTTTTGCCTTTACACAACTCCTTCAACTACTTAATAAGCCCCATTCTCCTTCTAACTCATGTTTAGTTCCTACCCAACTAACAGAAGTAATTAGACCCTATCCCAGTGAAAATAATGTGCAACCACACACTAAACGTTTCTGCTTCTGGTCCCTATCTGATGTATGCAAGTGGATTATCCAGTATAGTGAGGTGGTAAATGGAATAATCAGAGGAGAACAAACATTCAAATTGTCAGCGTATCAGGCATGATGAGAAGATGCTGGCTTTGTGTTTGTAAATGCATTACTCATAGCACTAGTGCTGTCACATCCATTTATCCAACAGAGTGGGAGGGAAGCTTTAAACCTTCTGCTACATATGATCAAAAACTGGCACAGAACTATCAAGGAAACTTGTAGGAAAATGCCCACTATAGCCACCTCTTTTTTTTCTGCTTTAGAAACATATTTTTGATGGTGATGTCTAATCATGGAGCTCATTAGAAATAATTTAAATTAGTGCCTTAAAACCTTTTAATAATTAATACGAATTAATTGCCTGGAATGGTCACTGTTGGAAATCCTGCCATTCCTTTGTGTCCGTGTGTCCCCATGTCTCTGCATGTCTCATTGTATATCTCAACACACACATATCAGCCACGACCAGGCTACTTCTTGACTTTTTAGAGTTTCGCACAATCGTGTCCAGAGGCACAGAGGGATCTTTTGGCTTCATTTGCATGTAAAGTGGTGCGCACTCCTCTGTGGGCGTGAGGTGCCTCCGGACAGCTCCTCCCCCGTGGTCTGCCAGACTGACCCAGCCAGCAGCCCTCACTCTTCCCTACCTGCTGGGGTGGGGCATGACAGCACAGTGTGCAACATCTTAAGGTCCTGTCAATCTCTCCACTGGCC
Organism: Amphiprion ocellaris; assembly: GCF_022539595.1. Taxonomy (NCBI): domain Eukaryota; kingdom Metazoa; phylum Chordata; class Actinopteri; family Pomacentridae; genus Amphiprion; species Amphiprion ocellaris. The sequence continues at coordinate 21,063,141 of NC_072766.1, read as the reverse complement.
GACTGAGGTCAGTCTTCTGAAGAGCAGCAGGTTGGCAAGGACAAACACGACCCATTCACAAAGACTCCCCTCAGCCAGACAGACAAAAGGCATGGACAAGATATTAAAAAGGCTCACACAGGGCCGCTGAGTATCAAATATAGGGATGGCAATGCTCCTGGCACTGTATAAGTATCCAATAAAGCAAAAGTATTGAGAGCTAATAAACAAGTAGGGTAAGAAGACTGTGTAGACAAATGCACTGTGAATGGCAGATTGTGAAAAAGTCGATGTTGATGGAGGTTGCTGGGCATTTCAGGAGAGTGTTGAAACCATCTTATCAGAGTTAATAAAAGGAGAGGGTGTTGCTGGCTGACCCATCATCTTTCTTCTCATCAGTGTGGTCTCCAGTCTCACAGCAATGGCTAGAGGAGTGGGACCTGGCTCCAAGATTGTGTTTAGATAATGGCCATCTCCAATCATAGATAATCTGGGCCCATCTTTTCTTCACAGACACAGCGGCAGACAAGGTCAGGGGGAAAAAGATTCCTGGCGAGGCGAGGCGGAGATAGGGATGGGGCGGCTCTGAGATGATTTACTGCTGAGATTCACTCAGCTGCCTCCATCACCCTCCGTTAACTTTCTCATCCTGTCGTCTCTTCCCCTCTCGCTCTTTTTGTCTTCCATCTCTCACTCTCTCGCATTCCTCCATGGGCCTTGTACTGAATCCCCACTTCTCTCACTATCACTTGCTTCATCTCCCCCTTTGCACTACAGTACCAATGAGAGAGAGAGGGAGAAAAAGAAACTATGGAGGCAATATGGGAGGACCAAGAGATGTCTACTGTTCCTCATTTCTGTCTGTTTTGGACAGAAGCAAATTGCTTGGGTTTCAAGTGGAAATATAGTGGTGGCTGCTTTTCCAGCAACCTCCAATGAGCAAAAGATGAATGTCTTGTTTGTGTCTCAATATTTCTGATTCCAAATCATGGAATAATAGGGCAGAATTGTGCAGAAAACCTAGTGTTAGGTACACTGCTTAGATATAGAATTAGTGGACTAGAGGTCATTTGACTCAGGGGACAGAAATAGATTTAAAGGCTATGAAGCATCCCTCCCAGGCTTCATTCTTCCTGAAAATCCAAGGAATAAAAATAACGTAAGATGTGAGTCATTGTAATAGACAGCCAGGGAATCGGGTCTGTGATCCGCAATGGCAGCCGAGTGGCAGGATTGTGTGGCGCCAGGCACCCCCTAGTCATTTTCTGAGCACTGCTTTTGCTTCTCCTCCTGACACTTCCATATCCCTGGAGAGTTGACGTCTCTCAGGGACACAGTTAACAAAAGAGGGGCTACTGGAGTCTCCAAATGGAGTAATGGGCCCTAATGCCTGCACAGGCACGTAATCGAGACCCCTGCACAAGTTCCCATGACAGATAATTGCTGGTGTCTTGGTAGTGATAAATGTGACTCCATTCTAGAGGTGCAAATGTCCTGGTTCAGCCCTGAATTTGACAAGTCTGGAGGCCCCACTGGGATTGGTGCACCTGACTGGCCCTCAGCCTCCTATATATGAATCTCTGGCTACTTTCTCTCCTTTAGTCAGCCCAAGCTGGGATGTCTATTTTCCTTTAACCACAAGCCTTCATAGTAAATCTCATTTCATTGTCAGCCACGACTGTGGTTTACTTCCCTGGCCTGTCTGCTGACTTCCTGTTGCCATTAACGCTCAATATCTCTGTTGGGGCCTGTCTGCTTGGTCTTATTTCATTCTGTGCTGTGTCCTATCCTGTCCTCCTATATAGAAAGTTCATCTGACAGACTAGCGAGGGCTGTGCCAGCGTAAGAGCCCTCTGTATTTCATTCACACTGCCTGTTTGTCTCCCTTCTCTTTCTGCCGAAAAAAGGGTAGTAATTGATATTGGGACCCATCCATCCTCCCCTCTTAAGCCCAGAGATCCAATTTATCTTGGTGAGAATGCCGATTGGCTCTCTCCCAGGCCTTGTCGGTCAGACTTTGCCTGTTTTTAGATGGCCGTTAATTAAAGTGCCGCCATGACAAAAATAAGATCTACATGGGGGTGTGTGTGGCAATAGAAATGGGCCATCTGATTCACACTTGACCACATAAATCAGCGAAGTGGCTCAGTCTAATCTGACCTAGGCAGTCTAAATCACCACTCTGAAGTGAAAGCACAGGGCTGACACAGACTGGTCCAATTAGATCCAATTCAGCCCATGTAAATCTTTAACTGGCTTAATCTGCATTAACCTCAGTGATGTTAGTCACAAATGGCTTCAGAATGATCTAGTCAATCACCATCTCAGTCAGAATGGAGGTGGAGGGTGGAAGGTGTGCTAGAGAATCAGCACAATGTCAAAGCAGATTTGCATATTTTAATTTAACAATTCGTGCCTAAACAGATTTTTTAAAAAAGAATGCAGATACAGTGTGTCCATTGAGTTCAACTGGAGGTTTAGCATCACAGTAGGAATCAAACTAATATTGGCTCAGTTCACTTTTAGATAGTTTGTGTCTGTGTAATTGTGTGACCATACTATTAATGAGACAGATACATTGATAAGAAGATGGGCAGGCACATAGGCAGGAAGACAGGTAGATAGACAGGAAGGTACAAAGGGTAATCAAAAGTTCCGATACTTTCTATGGTGCATTTACACAATGTGCATTATGGTCACGTGAAAGCAGCAAATGTCATTAGTCAGCATCCTGTGTAATGGTTTGCTATCAACAGCTGGACCTGTTACACGTTTTTGTGACCACTGATCAGTCTCTCCAGGATTTCGCGGGCGTTTTTCGAGATTGTTGCGGCCGAAAATGGCTGAATTCGCGGCAGCTTTTCTAAAAAATTGCGATGTAAGTTGCGATGTTTTAAGCTTATTTGTTGCAATGAAATTACGTGAGACAGTGACAGCCGCTAAAAAGTTGCATTTTTTTCAGCTTTTAGAACATGTTTCAACATTGTAATTTACAATGTTTTTTCCAAAATTAATTCTTTAACGCTCCAAACCATCTACACAAAAGCTGGCATACCATGGTGGGAAATTAGCAGCAGCCAGATTTAACATGACGTGGTTGGTAGATTTAAGGCACTAAATGAGAATTTACTATTGAATGAATCACATTTGGACACATCTGTCAGTGGCTTCAAAAGTTAATTTCGCTTCCTGGCACACACACATTCACACACACACACGCTCATGACTCGTCACGTCAATTAACAAGAAAAGCATTCAAAGAGCGCAGTACTGCACTAAGACTGTTCATTACCTGACCTTGCACTGAACACAGGCGTGTGTTATGCATGTGTACATACCGAATCACGTGATGTAAATATGTAGTAGGCAGTGGGAATTGATGGGACTCAGAAACATCCCCACAATTTAGTCAATTGTTCCTTGTATCAAAATCGAATGAATTGGTCCTTGTGTCATTTCTGTCCTTACCTGAAAATTTCATTCAAATCCCTTAGTCTGTTTTTGGGTAATGTTGCTAACAGAAGAATGATTCACATACACCGAGTTTAATTCCGCTTTGGTGAAGAACATCAGGGAATTAATTGTTTTGCACAGTCTTCAGCAGTAATTTTTGTTGGTAAATGAGAGACATTCGAATGGGACATATCTGAATCTTCAAACCAAAAACAAGTGAATTCCGTGACGTACATGCATTATATTTGTGCTGGGGACTGCTATGATTGGTGGAACTCATGGGAGGCTGGCCAAAATAGCGGAAAAGTTGCGGTGATTGGACAACGTTGCAAGGTCGCGCAGAATTCGCGGAGACTGGTTGAATTTGCGCGATTGCAACATCGTGAATTCCTGGAGGGACTGATTGATGGGTGTGCATTAGCCAATTATCCATGGACTGCAATCTAGGGCACTAAAGAAAACATTGAATTCTGTGTCAGTCAACAGCCCAGGATGCGTCTACCTTCATGCCGAGGATCATCACTCATGATGAGAATTGAGTCTTTGGCTACCACCAAGAGAAGAAACAGCTATTTTTACAGTAAATGAGTTTCCAAAACCAGACAAGACACATTAGATAAGGAGCACATTAAGGAGCATGCTCATTGTTCTCTTAACGTCCAGGTCGTTATGCATCAACCCTCCAGTGTTGGACTGTGCCTAAGGCCAAGGCAGGATTCTACTGTGAGGTGTTTGAAAGAGAACATTCGACCTGAACTGTGGCATGATAGCACATAGAATGTGCTGCCTGCCAGACCACAGCGCAGTGATTCTGCATGAGTTTTTTAACCACAACAACACAATCATCACTTCCCACCTGCTCTACTCGCTGGATTTGGCTCCCTATGACTTCTTTCTCCTCCCCAAAATGCAAACTCCAGTTGAGAGGGCACTGTTTTGACACAATTTAGAGGATCTAGCGCTCATTGCTGATGGTGCTTGACATGTTTACATAAAAGAACTTCCAGGGAGCATTTTAAGCATTGTAGAAGCACTCGGAGCACCTGTACCGCTTCACGGGGAGACTGCAAAGACGATGACCAAATTTAAATGTGATATGCTTTTTGATTTTTATAGGCACAGTCTCAGAGCTTTTTGATCATCCTTTATACTATGGAGTTTTTCTTGGTCCGATCAATTAGTTGACCTGTTAATTTTAGACAAAACAGATTCGGAGCATACCACAAGAGTTCCAAACTTCTGATATCAACATACATAAAACTGATAGTGTCTCTCTCCAAGTAGTAAATGCGGTCGCTTTCTATAAATTTATGTGTTTATGCTTATCTGTGTTTGTGTATCTTTGAGTGTATTCTCATATGTACACAGACTTTAATATCACTCTGTGGAAATCGAGGGGTGTAGATCCTTCACTCTCCATTCTTCTCCCCTCTCTCTATTTTATTTATTTTTTCTCTCCATGTCTCTCTGTCTTGTCTTTGAACTGCTCCCAGTGACTGTGAACCTGAAACAGCCCCTCTGCTGGCACAGATGGGAAGTCAATAGAAGCAAGTGACCTATATTACGGGCTACTCTACTAACTCCCAGTGTGTCTCAAGTGAGAGCAGAATATTAAGGATTGCGTGAACGCTGTTCCAGTGTATTTGTGTGTTTGCGTGTGTGTGTTTTTTTAAAGGGGGTGTGCAACAGAGACCAGGAGAAGGTTAATTACCTCCTCGTCCTTCGCTGTCGGCTGGCTTCACCTGGATGGGCCGGTTCATCTGGAGAGAGAGAAGTAGAGGCAGAGAAAGAAAGAGAGGGAAGGAAGAGAAGGGAAATCCCAGGTTAGCTGGAAACAATAGGAGCGGCAGCTACAATATGTGAAGTGGGAAGAAAAAACATGAAATGTGGCAATGTTCCTGGTGTTAATGTCCTGAGTTTGTCCTGCTCTGTGAGCTAAACACAAAAATCAAACAGTGACGATGGCGTAAAAAGAGATAAATCTGTGCAGTACTCCATGCCAACGTGTTTAATTAATCCAGGGCACTGCCTCTAGAGATGCCTGAATTCCCCTCACAGTTCAGCAGAATTAGCACTTTTCAATGACGGAGCCACACTGGGGTGTCAGATGGCACTTGGAGATTAATGCCATTACATCAGCCACTCCCAGCCCCACCGGGAGAGGTCCTTTCTGGCTGGCCCTTGCTCTTCCTGTCCCCTCCTGGCTCCAGACTCCCAGTCACCAGCTATATCCTGCTCATCCCTGACCCTCAGCAATCCTTCTTACTCTCTCTTCATCCCTTCCTCCTCTCCCGCCTCTCCACCCAGAAGCCCTTTTGCAGATCACGACCAATATGCTACTGGTCTGGCCAGCCAACTCCACCCTGCCCAAGCCCCCTCCTTCTCCTGGATACTATTGAAAGCCACCGAGCAGCATAGATATGAAACAGCTTGTGAAAGGTTAGCACTAGGGAATGGATAAACAACCTTTGTAGAGCCATTTCATAGAGAGGTGAAAGGAAAATATTGCCAAGCTAAGTTTAAAAAAATAAAAAAAAAAACTTTTAAAAACTGCCTGCTGTGAATAAAAACTCCTCTGGTTTGTCATCCCTGGTGTTTTCATATGGAAACAGAAACACTCAATCTTGTGCTTCTCTAAAACAGGAATAAAATCCCCTCTTTGCTCTGTGAAAAGGGTGGGTGTTTAGAGCCACCCTCCAAGACCCTTGCTTATTGAGGCTACCTACGTGCGTCATATTTGGCATTGTGTTTTATATTTGGCATTGTGTTTTTCTGGCTTCAGCTGGCAGTGGTCCTATCTTTCTAACTAGGCCATGCGGACAGGTCCAACATGTGAGTGCCAGTGAATGGCACACAGCGCTGCCCACTCAGATCAGTCAGCTAGGGCAGCACAGTGGGTGTTGGGCCCTCAGGCAACGCAGCACTTGACAGCAGTTGACATGAGCTCGGACCATTGCTAAATATAGACCTCAGAATGGTGGACATGTATAGACAAGCGTATACATGGTGACACCCTGGGGACGTAATGTACTCTCCAAGCAATATGCTGTGACACTGGAACAAAGCTTAGCAAGATGACAGGCACATCACAAAGGCAAGTACATGAAACTGTACACAAACATACACATGGAAAGAACTCAAAGATAGGGCCAACAAAAGAAGTACTGCAAGTTTTCACTTACGAGAATTACATCTTGCTCACAAATTTTCACATTGTAATAATATAGGGTATGTAATATAGGATATAGAAAGGTCACATACTCATTTTCTTCAAATGCCATTGTTGGATAATTTTAGGCACATTAAAAGTAAAGCTGAGGTGACTAATTACTTCTTTCACACCTGAAACAAAGATAAGTTTCAAAACGGAAACTTTGACTTGGTTTAGATTAGCTGCAGCCATTTCTGTGTTGATGGCTGGCTCGCTAAGACTCTAGGGGGATGGAGTCAATATGTAATGCTCTAACTCTGTGCTTTTAGAATGTATCAAGAGCTTAAGGGGCCCTTACTATTACTTTTTTGGAAGGCCTTAAAGTCACTGTCTGGTCAGCCATTAAACCCTTTAAAACAAATGTATGTGTAACAAAATTACAAATTTACATGTGTTTTCTTTCATGCCTTTAAAAGGCTGTCATGTTACTCAACACCACTGCTTCCCAGAAGTCTGAATCCATGTTTTTTAGACTGCCATTGGCACACTGTAGTTTCAAGGCGGAAATGCTTAGCCTGGTGATGACTGCTTATTCTGCTCATGGTGTGTCTTCCAGCATATAAAAAACACACCATATGGACATGTTAAGAGGGTAGAAACAACCAGTTTTATTTTGCTATATACTGGCCAGATAATGGCGCTGAATGTGTTTACATGTGAGTAAAGTTCAGGACGGTCGAAACGTTGATGTATGTGAGTCTGCTGTAAAACAAATTAAGGTCAGATGTAAGTTAAGTTGTGCTGTGTGTACATCTGCAAGTGTGTGTGTGTGAGAGTGTGTCCAGACAGCATATCACAGGAGGTTTAGGGTAGACTCCGGTCCCAAGATCTCTGTCCAGTGATCAGTCAGCTTCCAGATCTTAAACGGCAGCGGCTGGTCAGGAGGTTTCATTAGTAGCCCCTGAGTCACTGCAGCAACAAGAGTCATTAAACAACCCAAAAGTACACTTGGGGTTGCTAGGCAACCGAGTGGAGGTGGCCAGCAGGCAGGCAAGGCAAGCTGGCTGTTGGTCTGCAGGCAGTTAGCCAACCAATTGGCACTCTTTTCTTTTTTCTTTTTTTTCTTTTTTATCTTGGTCCAAGGAGGTCATAGTGAGAGAGGAGGGAGAAAAGATTTCTCAACTCCCACCTTCCAGCCTGTCCCACTTTCATGTCCCTTTTTAGTGACTGTGACAATGAGTTTTCAGAGCGAGTCTGCTGCAACTTCTGCTCCAGCTTCCTGCCAAATTATGGAGTTCAGCTTGATGCCAAACTATGGGGTTGTGAGTCGTGCTCACATGCATATGGCTCGTGTTAAGATGTCTGCTTTGCTGAGCTACTTTATAGTGTCCTCTACATGCTTTTTCTTGAGCAGACTGAGGGAATGTTTCGAGCACACAAGCTTACTACACAGAAATTTTGAAGTTCACTTTACTTTTATCCTCCCGCTCTCTCTCTCGCTCTCTAGTTCTGTCTCTTCCTCTCTTTTTCTCACACACTGTGACACACACACAGAAGCACAAAAGTCTTGGGGCTCAATAACAGCAGGTGGCTTAGGTGACATTTTAATCCCTTATTACTGAGTGCAGGATTAGCCAACAGATCAAGGCAGAGTTAATTATATGAATTCATCAGAGGCTGGGCGAAGAGGCTGCCTGCTTTCCCCTTGGGCCAGGACCCACCCCCACCTCACCACCCACCTTTTGTGCACACACACACACAAACACGCATGCACACACACACACACACACACACACACACACACACACAGACACACACACACACGCCGAGAAGATGACAAGTGACATTCTGTATGTCTGAGAAGCTAGCTACTTCCTTATTAGCATTGCAGTGGCAGAAAGCTAAGATAACACATAGAGCGGAGCCTCCAGAGATGCTGTAAGACAAATGACATCTACTACCTTCCCGTTGGGCCCGGCGAAATGAACTGCATAGACATTGGAGAAGAAGACTACAGGCTTTTTCATCCTGCAGACGTGCGGCTGCCGAGGCTGAAAGGAGTTCAACCACCCCCCGTCTTGCTTTATCTTTGTCTCTCCCTGCCCCTTTGGCCTCCAAAACCAATATGCTTCCCACCACAGCCCCTTAATGGGTTGATCAATGCTGACAAATAGGCAGCTCATGCTGTCTTGCCTGGGAACTCACGGCCTTGTGCCTGTGTGCTGCTGCACTTAGAGGGGCCAGCTCTCTTTCTCCTCGTCTCTCCCCTTTTTTCTGTCTTTCTCTCACTCGCTTTTTTCACTCCACATTTCCCTTCCTTCATGCTCTATTTCCTTTATGTCTATACATTCATTTTTTTTCTTTGTTCTAATCTCCAGGGGTAAATCTATATTTTTCATTCAGTTGTGATGAATAAAAGTCAGCTGAAGTCACGGAGGGGTGGAGAACCAACAGTGTGGAAGAGAGGAACTTGCTTACATTTTCCAGTAAAGGACTGTGTGTAAGTTTCAGAGTGTGCGCTTGCGTGTATGTGTGCGTGTGCATCTTGGTCCATCTGTCTTTGTGTCTGATTGATAACGGTGCAGTGGAGAGAAAGACGGACGAGGACACCGCTGGCCTTTGACCGTGTTTGACCATGCTTTGTGAATACCACTGCTCACAAAAGCAAGCAAGGAGAAATGTTATCTTCCAGACACTCTAAATACAGAAAAATGCTCTCTTACCACCATGACAAAAGTGTGAGCACTTATACTCTTCCTCCACTGTTGAGTCCACTTGACTGCAACTCTTACAATGCACGAAGAGGGAACTTTTAGTGAACAAAGTCAAACTGGACAGAACTCGCTTGTGATAAAGTCCTGATAAGTAAACTGACATTTTTTGTTTGGTTTTTTTTTTGTTTTGTTTCTACTCTACTTAACAACTGCAAAAGTCTGCATGTGATTAACCAGCTTTGGGACGTGTTAATTATCAAGTTAAAATAAATGATGTAATATTTTGTGCAGTAAACAGAAGTAACTACCTGAGCCACACAGACAATCCCATTGTCTTCTAGTGTAGATATTTGCTGTGCGTAGTGGCTTAAACCTACAAAAACTCCTTTAACTACAGCTGGCGCAATAAAAAAAGTCACTCAGACAGCGAGCTAAATCCATAAAATCCATAAAATGAGAGATAATTCCAAACAGTGGTTTAACAAGGCTGCAACAAAAATGAGTTCTTCCATATTGAACCCCATTTTGACTACACATTTACAACAATCAGTGAAAGCATTGCGTCATGTGCACATGATGCAAAATGAAAGCGTATCAGCGCACACCTGCTCTTTTCGTTCTTCAGTGAGCATCCACGCTTGACAGTCATGTTGGGTGAATTGTGATATTAATAGGAGGGTGTGGTGATGAATCATTACCTTCTCATCCAGTCACATTACTCATCTCATAACTTTTAAACACTCTGCCAATCACAGTGGCACATGACAAATGTGGCTCACCAAATTAAAGGAGTCTCAGCCAAATAGAAAAATATTCTTTTCCAGGAGGTGCAGAGAGACAAAGACACTATTATATACAATATATCTTAATAAACAGGGTGCAGAAGGCAGATGATAAACCCCTCTTAGATTATTTTGTATTCATAGAAGTACTGGGCGTCTGATCCCCATTTTTTCATCTATAATTAAGTGTGATTTTATTGTTAAAAGACACCGATCCCTTTTATAACCATATGCACATTGTAACTCTGTAGTAAAACTTTGTAGAATAAAAGTAAATTTTTTTTTTTTAAAGTGTCACATTGCCATTCTGGTTGCCTTTAGTTTGTTTGATTTAGGAAATTAATAAAGTTAGACTCGCTTAGTTTTGGCTGCATCTAAATGCAACAACAAAGCTGCTACTGCCAAAAGTGTGATTGAGCATTACTCTGTTTAAGCCCTGCATAAACTGACAATTTCCCCCTAACTCATGTTTACACGACTTCCCCTGGAGAATAGTGGAAATGTCTTCTTGTCTAAAACAAATAACTTATTTCTTTTCACTGAAACAACTCCGCGCATGTTTCTGCTCCACCACATCATGTCGCTCATGATGTCAAACTGTACTGCAATATGGAATGCATTAAAACAATAGAAAACAGGACGACCTGTTGACTTTTGGAAATTGTAGGTGAAGGCACATGCAGATATTGTTCCACTGTAATCCGGTGACATTGGAGGGGGATTGGTGAAAACTGGTTGCCATGAAGGACCTAACAATACCAGCAAATTATTAACAGTGTGAATGTTTTTAGGCTGCACAGTGGCTTGGTGGCTAGCACTTTTGTTTTGCACCTAGAAAATCCCAGATTCACATCCGGCCCTCCAGGAACTATCTGCATGGAGTTGGCATGTTCTCCCTGTGCATGCGTGGGTTTTCTCCAGGTACTCTGGCTTCCTCCCACAGTCCAAAAACATGCTCAAGTTAATTGGTGACTCTAAATTGTCCGTAGGTGTGATTCTCTGTATGTGTAGCCCTTTGATAGACTGGTGACCTATCCAGGGTGTCCCCTGCCTTCACCCTAAGTCAGCTGGGATAGATTCCAGCCCCCCACCCACAAAACTTATGAGGATCAAGCGGTGTAGAGATCATGGATGGATATATGTTTTTCATTAATACCAAGATAACTAAATGCATTTATTCTAAAGCTATCATAGGATGTAGAACCCCTCTGTAATTAAATAAATACACATACAAAAATATACAAATAATTAGCAAAATAAATAAATGACATAAAATAATGGCACAGTGTAATTCATTTGTCCTCACTGTTATTTCATCTCAGCTTCTTTCAAGTCTGCAATATCTCTTGATAAGCCATCCATTGTTTGATGTCTCTCATTATCATTCTACATTTTCAACGTCAGTGGATTCATAGGAGTTGCTGAAGCCATTTACAGCCTTTTAAGCTCAATTAAAGATGCTTAATGCAGACCGGCTTTTCTTCCAAAACCAACAAAGAGCCATTGACACTGTTTGAGACAGAGACTCTTCATTCTAAGAGGAGATATAAAGACACCAAGACCCTGACCTTTGGCTGCTATAAAGCAGCTATAAAGGCCTTGACTCCTGCTTTTATAGTCAGTGCCTGTGAGATTTAGGGAATTTAGAGTATTCTGTTTCATTGATGGGAATTGACATTGTTGTCAATACTCATCTACTCACTCAAGTGTCATGGTAAGCTTGTTGATTCAAGTGTTTTGTTTGTTTGAGGTAAAGATTTTTTTTCTTCTCTATAGCCCAAGTGAAAGGAAAATCGAAATTCAAACAAAAAACAGATGCCTAACTCAAATGACCCTTAGCCTTGATTCAATTCAGGATCCGTTCAGGTGATGATATAAATATTCATTTGCTGAAAAAAAAAAAAAACGGAATTTTATAATGCAGTTATCTCAACTGTGGGCCTGTATTGCTGGCAAACAAGCCCCCAGATCCTGCACAGCCTGTACTGTACCAGCCCAAATTACTGCTTCCATCACCCATCGCTCACACGTCAAGACATCCTGCCCCTCATTTCTGTGTGGAAGGGAAACAGGGCCAGCCCAGCGGGAATGAGTCTTTCTCTCAAATTGGTGTGCGAGTTCACAGCGGCCTCCCTGCGAGGCCAGCGAGCCAGGAGAGGTTGGATCTGCCGTGCGTGTTGGAGGAGATGGGTTAGAGCTGGAGTGATCACACACGGCCTGTCTCCCTCGAAAGCACATGAAGGAGGGCTGTGTCTGCCTCGCTGTGAAGAAGAGGGAGAAGGGGCGCTGACAGCTCAGCAGAGGGTTGCTGGCGGTGAAATGCGGCCTATTTTTAGCTCTGAGCCCGAGCGCCTATTTAAAGACTAGGTACTGAGGGTCGGATTGGGAGGGGAAGAGGGGCAGCAACAGCAAAAAAAAAAAATAAAAATTGTTCATATCCAGCGAGCACAGTAATCCCTAGTGTGATGCTGCAGTGTCACAGGGGAACATCTCTGTGTTTGTGTTTTGTCTCTGTAATCTTTGTCCCGTTCTCCATAATTACCTGGCAATTGATTCCCCCCTGGAGCAGGGTTTTTGCTTTTAATTTATCTCTATGAATCCGGTATTGGCTTTTTAGTCCTCTGAGAGGCTCAGCTGAAAATTTGAACCAATCTATACCACCCTGCCCTGCTTGGCCTGGTCCAGCCCAATCTAGTCTTTGGGACTGTAGCCCAGCCTGCATTCATAATAGCCCTATTCCCCCTTCCTATTTTTATTTTTGCCCCACTGGTACCAAACTGGCCTCATCTGGAGGTGGGACAGAGGTAGACGGAGACAGAAAGTGGATGAGGAATCAAGCCATCATGTTATCCTCTGCTCCGTAAAGCCTCTGTTCTTCCTCTGACTGGAGATGGATGGCTGTGTAGATCACTGCAACCAATGGCCAGCGCACTATGTTACATTTATTGCCCCCTTTTTGTCCTCCCTATCTTCCTCCCTCCTCTTCCCGTGGATATAGGGAGGTGGTAGAAAGAAGGACAGGGGGGAGTGGGCATAGAGGTGCATCGGGGGGAGGGCTTGGGGGGAGGAGGGGGTGACGATTCGACACACTGAGACAAGACTAACAAATTAGTCAAAGTGACAGGGAGTTTTATGAGGTCTGCTCTTGTGAGGCGGCTGCTGCTCTCTCCCCTCTCTCCCCCACTCTCTCTGTTTCTGTGGGCCGCAGGGACACCATGCCAGGGCCATGTGCATGTGTGTGTGTGTGTGGTACATATTTGTGCATTTGAAAAGAAGAAGAGCGATGAAGAATGTGGTGGAATAAAAAAGGAGAAGGGACCAGGAGAATGTGGAAAGGGGGAAAAAATGTACACACTGTAAAAACTGCACCTAATTTCCCATGGCATAAATAAGAAGTAGTTAGTCGTTAGAAACTTACATTTCCATCATTTAAAGTCTGAAATTGTGCCAACAAAAATGGTCTGGTTTCAGCAAAAGTGAGTAGGTTCTAATAGCTTTCAGTATTAATTTTTTGCTCATTAAGAGAGCTTTCTCTACAGAGAGAAAGTTCTGTTACTTTATCCTTTACAATGTGAAATCCTAGCTCTATTATTATTGTCAGTATAGTTAGATACTTCTCTCTGTTTGTTTTTATTAACTAATCAAATTGGGTTATTTTAAAACAGTCTTACTTTATCTGTTTGTAATTCCTAGCAATTACCCAGACTTTTTTTTCACAGTATCAAGGTTACATGAAGGAAGATGTGTGTTTTTATACATGATAAATATGTCTCTCAGAGAAGTCAGATTTGATGAAAATGAAAATGATGCAGATTATTTGAGTCACAGGGAGGAACAGGATCCACAATTTAGTTTGTGACTGTTGAAACAAATGCCATGAGAACTTAATAAAATGAAAAAAAATTACAAATGATAAGGAATTTCATTTGGAAAGCTAAAATTTCAAGTGGATACAACACACATGTAAAGTATGAGCTGCTTAAATCATCTAACTCAAAATTTTACTGAGATATTTTGAGCTTTCTTTGTCTTTTTAAACCAAAATTGTACTAGAGGCTTAGAGATGAAACTAAAAGTCAGAAGTTCAAATGTGTTTGCCTTCTGCTTTTTATTTTGCATATCATAATGTAACAGCTTCTCTAAGACATTTAATGCAACACTGGAATGTGGAGTTGTTTTATCAGTGCAGAAATTTAGTTCGACCACTGCTATTTCAGGAGAAGGTGAACATATGTCTGGGTATAAGAAAACTGTGGAAAAAAAAAACTATGCACTCCAAGCTGCAGTAGTAATAATAATAATACACAAACTTTTGCCAATGCATACACCAGAGCACTGAAGGTCTAATGCCCAGACTCAAGTGCACAAACAAAAAAAAAAAACCCAGGGCAGGAATCGCAACAATAACCTGCTGGCTACCCAGGAGCATCTATCACTCTGCAAGGCCATAGCACAAATGTTTCTGAGCCGAGCCGGGCCGGGAAAACAGCTAAAGTGGCTCACAGTATAAAGAGGAGTGAGAGAATAATAATAAGTGGAAGGTAATGACACACCATGCATCTGTCAGATTTATGAGTGTATATCCCGCTCTGTTCCTCTCATATACCTGCCGGTCGTGGTCTGCACTCGAGCCCATACACACCGCAATGCTGATGAGAGGAGTCAGCGGTGAGAAATTACAGAGTAGCAGGGAGAATAGCGCTGGACTCTTGCTCTGCTATAGCATCTAACAATCGCTAAATCACTAAAGGCCCAGAGCACACACGCACACACACACATGAAAAGGGTCTGCAAAAATGTAGTAAATCGTAGAGAGGCTAACAACAAACACGCAGTCAGGTTGTGTCCAGAACATTGTGGACAGAACGCACAGTGCAGAGTCAGAGCAGAGGGGTCCATAACTATATATTTAAATTAGAGATATTGTGATATACTGATGATAAAATATTGATATCATGCTAATATTACACACACAAAAAAAAAATAATTGAATAAATAATCCAGCAGGTTACAAGAGGGGACCAAAATACAATACAATTAACTCACAAAGCACACAATAATCTGACTGAAAACACCTTTTTCCCCATATTTTCTATATATAATTCAAATATATGTACATATATGCAAAGACGTGGATTGATTTGTATTAGCATTTTCATTATGATAAGAACCAGAGGTAAACATTTAACAATGCTGACTGAACTTTCTCGACTGTGCTGCTGTTCTTCCAACTCAGTCGAGCCTTTGTCAGCCTACCTGTTCTGTATTTAGCCATGCCACACCTTCAGGTTAGCCTCTGGTCTGCTTACCGCACTGGTGTAGTTATAGAAATTAGTAAGGGATTCGTGAAATGCATTGGATATGTTTGTGTGGCCTTTAGGATATATTCAATCAAAATCATTTTTGTGAGAAATATCTTTGTAAACAGAGCTGTATTTGTTGACTCAGATTTGCACATTTGAAGCTATTTTTGTGATTTTTCATATTGACAACATGGATTTTATTTGTCTATTATAGCATTTCTAAGAGAACCATGGCTGGAAACATGTTTATCGGTTGTCTATACCTCTGTCCAACAATATATCCATCTGTCCATATGTCCCTTTCTCATTAACATGATATCTCAGAAGTGCCAGGAAGAAATTTCTCTAAATTCAGCTTAAACATTCTCTTGGACTCAAAGGTTATATTTTGGTTGATCAAAGGTCAAGATCACAGTGACTTCAAAAAATGTTTTTAACCCTAATTCAAGGCTTTCACACACTAATGATAACGAAACGTCACAAAAAAAGACTAAAATGATAAAGTAATGACATTGTATATCCAAAGGTCAGCTTTAGAATGTTTTGCAAAAGTTCATTAATTAATGACGTAACGTAGGAACAGAAGAGTGGATTGTAACCATATTTCACATTTGGTCAGATACTAAAATCGGTAACACTACTCTTGGTTTCCCACCTTGAAACTGTGGTGATTGTACAGATCTTCTGTGCTGTTTCTGTGCCCTGTTTCAGAATTTGTAGTTTATTTGGAGTGACAGCCATATTTAAAGCATTGGTTATTGTCATGGCCACAACTTTGTGTTCTATCAGAGTTCGCTTTAATGACTAAACAAGTATCCTTAATTCTTTGTAATAAATTCCTGTCTGGACAGACATGGATGTAAACTGCAGCTTGACTGGTTGATCGAGGCATGCAGCTGTGAGGTGGTAATTCTATTTTTTCTGTCCATTATAGGCAACATTCACATATTTTAAAGTAATTAAGTAATTAAGTGCTTATTTTAATCCTTAGTCAAGTAATTATTGACATAATTTATTCATCACTTTAAAGTGAGAAAGATTGGTTTTAAATTTTCACTAATGAAGAAGATACTAATGAAAACAACAGTGTTGTAATTTTAAAGCACCAGTGCATTGTATAAAATTAACAAAATACAGCAACTTGATTTCTAAACTATCACTGTCATCTAGCGCAGTACTATCAGCACACACAGCCTGCTGATAGTAATATATTGGGATTATACCGTGTATACACACACATTCTAAACATAACAGAGCAAGTGACATTGTGATTACACACACACTTGCTTTCACGATCACAATGATACATACATACACATGAAGCCGCCTGCCAGTGCATTAGACAACCTGTGCATCAAACCACATCAGATCAGATCAACCCTGTATCATCTTTACAAAATTCCTTGTCAGTACTGCGTGTGTGTCAGATACACATTGTGTAGGGGTTAATGATACACATATGATCAAGTGTTACCTGAGAGAAGATGCCACCACATTGACATCTCTCTCCTTTTGTAGCAGGTGCAAGTGTAAATTGCTTTAAAATAGCTGAACTAGGTGATATTCCATGTAGGCTAAGTCAAAGAGGGGCCATAATTAAAAGTTATTTAAACAGAACAATAATTCTACCAGGACTTGTAAGGGCAGAGTAGCATCACCCAGCGCACACACACACTTATTTGTGCGCTTATTTTCACAAACTTTAATCTATGGAAACAGTCTTTTGTTTTAGTCAATGGCAAATGTAACAGTGGGATATACTGGGATTAAAATTTTAAACAGTATCTTTGTATGTAGTTTTTATATGAACTTTAATATGATCAGTTTGGGTATGATTTCTTTTCTTTGCTATTTTTCCTTTCACCACTAATTAGGCCTCAGTTTTTCTATTTTCAGGGAATCGTACATACAAACATGTTTAAAAAAAACACAAACCAATCAATGTTGCAGCATCCTCTGACTGGTTAATACTTAAAATAAACTGCCATGCCATACTTACAGGCTGTGGAGCATATAAGGTATGCATTAGGCACACATCATGCACTTGACAACAAAAGGCACAACCTCCCCACTCGCGCATAAACACTCGCTCACACACTATGCATAGTAATGGAAGGAAAAAGAATGAAGTTGCCCATCAAACAGACACTATCATATTTAAATGTTTTCATAAAGACACACAGTAGAACAAACACCGGAATGAAATAATAATAATGAGAATAATAATAGAACAGAAGATGTATTGTTTCAATGAGCAATAGAAGACTGTTATTACACACATATAAATGCATGGCTGTGGACGATATGCACATAAAAGCATAAACATGAATACGTTTTTGTTCACTTTCAACCAAGTGCATACATTCATGCACACGAACACATGCACAAACATGCTAGCAGACTTGTGCAGATATGTCTTTAGACACATACTTGCACTTGCACACACACACACACACACACACACAAGCGCATGGCCCTGCAAGTGTGTTCCAAGATGCCGTTAGCACAGAGGGCTGTTTGTGAAAATGATCACATCAATCGAAGTGATAGATAAAAGACTGGGAGCAATTGATAAAGTGCCACAATTATTTGGAAGATGAATGGCTGAATTTGCTTTTGAAATTGGACTGGATCTCAGTGCAATGGAACAGAACTCATCATCATCAATGAGTCTGCCGTTAGATTGCTTTCTGTCAAAACCCAATATCAGCCCGGACAATTGGATCCATCTGCCAAATGGGATCAAATAGACCTACTCACACAACATCAGAGGTGATGTATAGTGACCATGTGTAAAACATATTACATTGAAAATGCACAATACATCATTGTGTATGTTGTTGTATTTGTTTGGGTGTAGCGTTTGCCATCACCACATGTGAGTACGCTCAATAGAAATTATTTGAGAAACATTAAGGGAACACAAGTATGACATGGAAAGAAATGATACTAGTAGCAAGGAGGGAAGGAAAAAACATGATGCTTAAATGCCACAAATGAACCCATCAATTCATATAATGTGTGTGAGATGATTGTAAAGACAAGGTATAGAGTGAATAGCTCGAGATTGATGTGCAGTTAAAGGCGGCCTTTAACAGTAGGGAGAGGAATCATTTTCTCACATCCTCCAACACCCCGGTTGCAGGATATTTTTCTTTTATTGTTATTATTTAAAAGAATATTTGCAAAGTTGCAACTCATAAAACTTGCACTATCGTATCACATAATTTATTTAAGCCTATAAATCCTTTGGCTTTTGCAGTTATACGCCTCATAATGATGCATTGGTTAACACGGCCTGAATATTTGAGCCACATAAAAATGGTAATAGATTAAACCAGGGGAGTGTGTAGAGCTGCAGCGTGTACGTGTGACTGTGTGCGTGTGCGAGCGGAGCTATCAGTAAAGAAGTATTACTGCAGCTTACACAGGCCTTAGCATACAGAAGGGAGCATCAGAATGCACTGTATCTTCCCTGCATGCACATGCACAAAGCGAAAGAAAAGGGACAGCGCAGCAGGGGGCTGGAGGGAAACACACTAAGTAATGTATTGTGCTGGGAGGGAGGTGACAGGGGTCTGATGATACAGAGGAAGCGTGTAAATGGGCAGCTATTAAGGGAGAGGAAAGCTGAATGATTGTTTATGGCCACAGATCTGCCCAGAGAAAACATCTTTGCACCTAAAATTAGTTATTTACTTTTTCTGCCTTCAGTGTCTGGGGTATCTATAGCATCTATCACATCTAATTCACATGTACTATAAATCACACACACATCTGCTTCACCCCGTAAATCTGTCAGTGAGGATGACACTGTAATTTTGTCATTATTTACAGTATTTTTTTCAGAAATGTTATGGTTTTTTATGCACTGTAACTTGTACCGTCGCCATTATATTCAGTACTCTCTATTTATATACTGTATATTCTTTATTTTTCCTCCAAAATTGCCTATTATATTATGTTGTTTTCAATTATGTCCTCGTCCAGTGTCTGGGGTAGCTGTAAGGTAAAGGCTGACTATCTCTGTCTGTAGCAGTCACAGGCAAAAGTTAACTGAAAGGTAATTACACTTTTCCAAACAGAGACACACACACTCACACGCACACCTCCACTTGTGGATAAAATGATCATCTTTCTGCTTGTCTATGAGAGAGTGTGTACACTCCATCCTGACATATCCTTCACCATTTTATCCTGTCTTTCTCTCTCTTTCTCTCTCTCTCTCTCTCAAACTGAAGCACACTAAAATGCCCACCAACACACAGACAGACATGTATGCATGCATGCGCACATGCACTCGCAGTGCCTCACACGCAGACACACATTGTTCCTGTGCGGTCAGTGTCTGGGGGAGCTCTGCAGGGACCTGTGCTGTCAGAGAGCAGACCACAGAGTGTCCCTGGTCCCTGCTCCACCTGCTGTGACAGCTAATTAGGCCTGACCACAAAGGCTGGCCTGTCTGGGTGCTGAAGTGGGTGTCGTGGCATGGCATGGCAGGGCACGGCATGGGGATAGCGTGGCCAGCCGATGAAGTGCCCTGCCATGTTGTCCGGGGACATGCTTCACCCGGGAACACCCACGACCACGGTGGTGTGTCCTCGTCTTCGTTAGGCTCCCCTTCAGTCATTAATTACACTCACGCGCTTCTATTAGTCCTCCATTTAGGCTAATCAACAAGCGGGGCCTCCGCTGACATCATTAGCTCTCATAACAAGCAGCAGCACTCTGGGAGGGGCCCTTCAGAGCCATTTGTGAACATTAACCCTTCCTCGACAGTAATGAGCCATCCTTATCTTGTGGTGCACCTCGAGGCCTTTTGTCCTGGCCCTGTTGTCCAACACCCCCCAGCCTGTTCTTCTCGCTCTGCATTGTCATTAGGAGACAGCAGTAGCTAGCACCAAAGCTGTGGATGCTCCAGGCAGACAAGGAAGCTTAAATAGCATGGCAGGAAGTTAACACTGCAAGAAGGGGGGGGGTTGGGTTGCAATGTATTTTTGGGAGGGTTAGGGATCAAAGGAACTGAGGAAATGGGATGAGACAGGGCGGCCTAAGCCCCTTGGGTATGTGTGTTTCTTTGAGTGTGCTTGTGACTCATATTAGATATGAGGAAGGGAAGGAAACACAGGTTGAAGATGGTGACAGGGAGCTCAGCTGTTTGCCTGGACCAGCGGGGAGCTTGGGAAAAGAGCTGTCCCCTGAGCGACTGCCCAGCCTCCTGGGGTTTGAGCTGTTTGGACGTAAAATTAAAATCACAAACACACACACACGTAAATACACAGACTGAGCTAAATTTGCCAGTTGTCCTCAAGGGACAAACATGCCCAACTTAAAAGTGTAGGTTATTACTTTTTGCTTGTCACACTCGCTCCCCACATAAATCGGCAACTGTGCAGTAGGAGTCATCCTCTGTATAGTCCCACCTATCTCGTAGATTCACCACTAAACACACATTCAACTCATGTTATCTAACTTGTGTTTACTCTCTTTATGCCACCTTTGCACATGTTTGTGTGTGTCTTTGGATATCAGCACCCAGCCAAGTGTTAGATGTGCAACAGGGTGCCAGGGATGGTTTGGATGTTGTCATCAGAGTTGTGACTTTCCAGATAATCACACAAATTCAGTCGCATTAAGATGTTTTCATGCCATGTAGTCAAGTTATTGGCCACGCAGAGCTGAAAAAAAGATGCCGGTTCACTGCGGGCATGGAAGCAGGAAGCAAGACAATTTTTGTTTTTAGTCTGCTGCAGTGTTCATTAGAATGAATGCAACACCATGTTTGAATACCTCATCCATTGTTTAATACATCCATGATAACTAATCACCTGTGGAGTATACCTTGGAGCGAAGAACTTAGCAATCATGGCCAGCTTTACGGACCAAAGCACACGTTCAATAATGTACCAGATGAGAACCGTACTGAACCATGCTGAAAATAAGCAGAATGGGCGAGAAAAGTACAACAAAGTCAGAGAAACCTTCATTATGCTCATGTGCACGGCTTAAAGTTGACTCTGAAGGTACAACCCTGGCCAATTACTGCATCCCAAAACTTGTGCTAAGGGCAATGGGTAGCCCTTTCTGTCCTTTACTTATTAATCCCTGCCAAGTCTGCTGTATGGTGTTGTGATTGACTGTTCATGGTGAAAAATTCATGTCATCTCATTCTCTTCCTCTGTTTTACTCACCTACCAGCGACCACAGCTGACCAGTAACTGGATTTCCCTGTCTTTTAAGCTGTAATTTGGAAGGTTATACATGCACCGCTGCTCTCTGTGGGCTATTGAGCCCGAACCATGTGGAACTAGGCTTTAAAGTTGTTGCTGAATAATGTAGCCATGTTGCTGAATGCTATATGACCCGTAAGCTGCAGTGTAACTTTAAAGTGTGAGACCTTTCAAAGTTGTTAGTCATCATAAAAGCAAAACTTCTCCTGCAACTGTGATTCTAAGAATTAACATGCACAAGGCAGAGTGATTTTCAGAACTGTGTACTGTATACAATACTGAAGTATGTTAGTGTATCCATGTTTGTTTGTTTGTTTTCTAAATCATTTGTTGGTTAAATTTTCTCATTTGCAAGCGAACAACAAACAAGCATTTGCACATGTAATTTGCGTGAAGAGGGTCTTGGTCTGAAAAGGGTTAACACACTATTTTCTAGCTCTTATCGGTGCTTGTAAAACGATAAGGAGAGGAAAAGTGAGAGATAGAGGGAGGGGGGAGCGAGAAAATGCCATTTGGGGGGAGAGCCAAGTGGGTCTGCTAAACGAGTGGATTCTTATGCAAATACATGCTAATTTATGCGCACAAGGCAGTGGCAGCGCCCGAGGCTGCTTTGATTGGCAGTTGCAGGTCTGTGTGTGCTGAGGAGGGACGCTTGGCTCCGGGTGCTTCTGTAAAGTTGGGCACGGCTGCCTCTCCATGTTCTACATGCTCTGGATCCACCGACTGCACACGTCTGTAGCCTAGCCTCTCCACCGGACTAGTCCCAGCAACCAGCAGGGCTCCCATCCAAAAAACTCTCCACACACCAAGAGCTCAGCTCAGCCAGCTCCAATTCCTCCATGGCTGGAAGCAGCCAGGGCATCATTATAAAATCAATGCCCCAGCTTCATCTCGCCTGGCTGTGTGTGTGTGTGTGTGTGTGTGTGTGTGTGTATGTGTGTGTGTGTGAGCAGGAGGGGTAGCGTTCTGGGCTTGTTTGTGTTGATTCTAGGGGGTGTTTGTGAGTGGCAGAACAGCAGAGGCGCCGATGCAATGCTCTCCACACTCTCTAATAGGCTGACAGAGAGGCTCTAGGTCAGGGCCTCCCATTACTTCAGGAGGGAAACTAGCTAAATGAATAGGAGCCTGCACCTAGCTACCACCCAGAGGAAATGTAAATGCCATTTGTTTCTGTGGCAAGGTGTTGTCATGCAGAGCAGTGGTACATCTTGATAATGTAAACATAAATTCCTGAATACGGTGATGCCACAGTAATTGGGAGGCTGCTATTTAGCATTTTTTTTGGCAGTTTTTATTTTTTTTTCAATTTTTTTTGTATTTGCAAGGCACGAGAAGAGAAAAACAAATTTAGCCGGGCGAGAATGAAGCCATTACTCTGTCTATTACTCATTCACACAGGCCCCCAGGCCAATAGAAAAACACTTGGAAATCACAAACATAAAATAGAATATGTTCCCTAAAAATATAGTGCATTTTACGCTACCTCATAAATATACTCGGTTGTGATGAGGTTTCTTGGAATGAAACAATGGCAGCATTTTTTTTCCCTCACTATTCCACTACATTAATATATATGCATGGTAATCTTCATGCCACTGTGTTATAAACATCTCATTCTATTGTGCATCCATGCTTGTCCTACACACGTAAACACATGCACACCACATGTTTGTCTACCGATGTGACTGATAACGCCTGTCCTCCCCCCTCAAGCTTTTCAGACGTGCCAAAGCAGAATGGGTATTTTTAAGGTCTGCAATTATACCCTCTGCAGAGTGCAGGCAGCAAAATTACTCAGTTGGCACCCCCTGCACCCCAATCCCACACTCCCACGCGTACCCTATCTCAATGGGAAATAAAGCAAAACCAGTTAGACAGATCTGGAACAACACATCCAAACCTTTTGTTTGTCACACCTGGGGACCACAAATGGATTCTCATCATAGAGTAGATTGAAAATTTATGCTTGTTTACACCAGCATCCCTCTCTTTCCAAGTATCGCGCTCATTTCGCCTGCCATGAAGTGGCCCCGAAACTGCCCACGTTGTCCTCCCTCAACTAATCTCCCCTTTCCAGCTTTTGATGACACCAGAGACACGATGTGATGTTCCCTCATCACCCGTCACACGTCGCCCAACGTTGGCTTTTTGAAATAGCACGTGCCCTATGCATATTTCATCCCCCCTCCCTCCATCACTGTAGAAGCAATGAATAATGCATCTTTTATTATATTATTGCAAGAGATTTGTAACACTTGAAACAGAATGCAATATGCAGTTTATCTCCATGCACGGCGAACACAAGGTGCTTCCGTAGCGTCTGTCTGTGTCACCAGGCGAGAGGGGAAGAAAAGAGAACAGAGGAAACAAGCTCGTGTGACTCCTGACAGTCCATCAACTTCCCTGAGCAATTATTCTCCCGGCCGAGGGAGGATGCTGAAACTGGTGACGTCCTTCTTGCGTGTCTACTAGGGGTGTAACAGTACACGAAATTCTCTGTTCAGTGTGAAGTTCACAGTATGGTACTTTTCATTCATTTTCCGGAAAAAAAAGAGTATTTAAGAAAAGCCTAATTGGCTATATTAGCAGTAAAGGAACTCTGGTGATGGACACTGTGAATAAGAGAAGACTGAACTGCTTAAAGAATTAAAGAAAAATTCCGTCCAACGTATTCGCGTTTAACTTAAATGAATTATTGCATCCTGCAGTGCAATTTCAGTTCTAAAAATTGGATTCCGTTGCTCTGCCTTTCTCTCTCTTTGTTAACACTGAGGACACAGCCATCTTGTTTGAAAAAACTTTATTGGAATTGTCATTGGACAAAAGCGACTGAGGGATTGGTATCTGCACTCAGAGTGAGTTCCACACGGCTGCCGGTCGATAAACCCGAACACTGTGACCACAGGAGCTGCAGCTGTAGGCCGATTAAAACTCCAACTCAATGTGTAGCATGAGTCAACACAACGCAGACATTTAATAAAATAGCCACAGTGTCGGCCCAGCTTTCAAGGCTAACTCTGCGAGAATTTATAGCTGATGGACAACAACTGGTGCACTGACACAACGTTCTGGGTGGAATTTACTTTAGAATATTTGTTCCATTAGCGCAAGTAAACTACTGGAAACCGAACCGAGGTTATAGCTGTGCTGTTATAGCTCTGATGTCTACACACTCGCACAAAACATGTGTCTGTGTGCTTTGTGTTCATTTTCAACACACATGCTATTAGCAGCTCGTGTTGGCATACATTTAGTGTTTCTGTCAGTGGCCCAAAGTGACGGTTTGGCTGTTTTACTCATACAAAGCACCAAAACACATAATATGATGGTGGCTTCAGTAATTTGATTAAATGCATAAGATATCATCATTGTAAAAGTTTACACTCCTTACTTTTTCAGGCTTTTTGTTCAATTCACTAACCTCTCAGGACCTGGAAATTATTACATTCATTTCCCATATTCCACAGACCTGTGTAGAAAATCTGGCATTATTAAAATCCACCCTTAATCATCAAGCGCCTTTGTTTTGCTGCCGTAACCATGGTCCATTTTGAAATTTAATTTCCTGAAGTAGAGGGTCGAGAGCTGATGCCATTTTATATGGAATAATTGAAGTGGGGTTTTTTTTGTTTTTTTTTCCCTGCATGCGTGAGCAGCAGTGTTTGTCGTCGGCCTGCCTTGTCCTCTTGGAGATGGAAGGGTAAAAGCATGCCGAAGGCCTACAGAAAGCCCTCCAGTCTTGAACGTTTAATTTGACGAGGAGGCGTGAGGTGAGCTGGAAGAGGAAATACGTCTCGCAGTTGCTGTTTGCCACTTGAGAGCACATTCGCTGCCTGGGGCTGTTGACCACACCATGTCAGGTTCTATGCTAGAAACACGTCCCCACACAACACTTAAATTACATTTGGACCTTGGCTGGGGTGAGCAAATGCCTGGCCAGAAATCAATGGGAGGATGCAAGCCTCAGTGGACATGGGAGGGCGTTAGCTTTCATTCCAGCTATTGATGAATGCCAGGTACATTTCATCAAACTACTGTAGCTCACTGAGTTTTTGTACACATGCAGAATTTGAGATACGGTAGCTGCTTTGAGAGACCCTACTTACATGCAAGGTTACACATTTATTGTCAACAGTTGGGATATGACTTCAGCGCTCTTCTTTCTATAGCCAGGCACTGATGAGTCTACAAACATCTTGAGGCAGATGGGGTAAATGTTTAAAAAAGAATAAGTAGATGGATAAATAAACATTGTATCCCAGCTTTGCTTCGCTGATCTGTGACTAACTGGATAGCCATTAAGGTTTAAAAATCCCACAGTGTGAAACAGACTGGAACACATTGAGCTTCGGCTCAGCAGAATAGATTTTCATTTCCTTAATCAACTTCCTTATTCATCCTTTTTTCCAAGGAATTAATATAGATCAGTGTTAATGGGAGCCAAATACGTGAGTGGCAGCATGCGGGGAGCAGGCTCAGTGGAGGAGAGCAGGCTTTTCTCCTTCACCAGGAGCAGCATCTGTTGCTCCCCTGCTCCAATGCTATTTACAGATAGCTGCCATTATTTACGCCTGATGAGATTCTATCCAATTTGTCAATCCACACTGTTCACAGAGACATGGACAACACAAGCACTTAACAAGGAAGTATCACAGTGAAACGGTGCATACGGCTTCCGAATCAGCACTGGCTGAAACAAATGTGAAAGAAATAAGTTGTTGCTATGTAACAAACACAGAAGAATGGTTAACATTTGCTTCTGTGAAGGCAAAAAGGCAGCAGACACATGCAGCACACGTGTGCTAGTACAGATACACTGACACACATCACATGTGTTACGTTAAGTAACCCTCATATGGTGGCTATGCAAAAAAGATACAGCCTGATTTATTCATTGCTTAGTCACTGTTAGCATTCAGGAGGGGTTGGCTAACTGAGGCGCCCCAGTAAAGACACAATATGTAAACTGAGATAAGGATTACATAAAGCTCTTAGGATGAAATTCTCTTCTCACGTTGTAACAGTCTCCCTTCACAGCACCACATATTATGTACACCTCCATCTAAATACTATGCATAAACCTCAGTTGAATCCTTGGAAAGTTTGACGTGCCAGATTTCAGCTCTATGCTGGAAGGATGCATATTTCTTTTCCAAGTAAAATAATGCATTGTGAATATTCTGTGCAAGTGAATTTTTGGTGGATTTCGGAAATCATATTCTCTCTCTCTGACTTTAGGGACTTCACAGAAAGAAGATTTATTTATGTCTGTGTTTGTCTGTGTGTGTGTGTGTGTGTGTGTGTGTGTGTGTGCGCATGTGTGTGTGTCTATAACGGTGTGCAAAAAAGACAGGAAGCGAAAAAGAAATGACAAAACACACTGCTGAGAGAGGAAGTGACAACAAAACAAAAGAACAAGAAAAGACCAAGACAGAGAAGGAGAAAGTGACAAAGGCGACGAGAATAAAATGAAGCGACAGAGAGAGAGAAGTAAAAAAAGAAGGCATGTCGAAAGTAAAATAATAGAGGAAAAGAAAGAAAGAAAAAAGAGATGAGGACACAGAGTACCAGACAAAGAAAGAGAAACTTTAATGGGGAGTGGCGGTGGCAACAAAAATGATCTCTCTATGATTGCAGTTCACTTTGCAAATAACATATAGTGTCAGTTTTAGTCCACTCCAACCACCAGATGGATGGTTTTTCCACATAAGGACAATTCAGATGCCAGAGGAAGAAAAAAAAAGTGACTAAATTGTCAAGTGTAAAGAAATAAGTTGACTTTTCAGATGCTCTAAACTGTCATATGTCAACCCATCAGACTGCAAAGAGATTAAAACAAAACAAATATGTGGCTTTTAGAGGTAGATATGTGGATGTGTATTGAAGCACTGTCATCCACCAGCGTTGCCTGAAGAAATGTCAACAAAATCTTTCTCTAAGATTATACCTACAGTCCCACACAACTTTTTTGGTTGCTAATTCAGCTACCATTTATATCACAGCATGTAGACTTTGCTGTGACAGTAGCTCTAATGAAACTAAGGTATGCACACCGTGAGTTTATCCCTCCAGAAAAACATCCACAAAGTGAACCCAAATGAAAAAAAAGCAGGTTTAACAGTGCCATGTTTTTCTACTTTGTACACAAAGGACAAGTTAGAGAGAAGCAGTATAAAGTTAAATACTCCTTGACTTTGCTCCTGTTGTTTTACTCTGCCCGACACTGTCCACTGTCTACTATGTACGTCACCACAATAGGAGCCAATAGGACAAAACACACACACAAACACACACTGCACATCCCTCCCCTTTTGCCAGAGGATAACCCTGTGGTGTTATACCCTTGCAGGGTGCAGCATCTATAAGCTCCTTTTTTGTCTATTGAAGAAAAGCGTTCCACTCTGGTAGATTACGGTCAGAGGCGATTAAGATCTTTGCCTCACTGAAGCAGGGAAAAGGGGAAAAAAGGAACGTGCTCAGTGTAACCTCAAAAAAAAAAAAAAAAAAAAAAAAAAGACAGAGGAGATAAAACAGATGAAATCCTTCCTTCACTCCAGAGCCCCAGGCTGCTCAGTGGGCGTGGCAATCCCAATGCATGAGCAGCATCATTGGCTTCTCTGTCTTTGAATGTCTCTGTCTCTTTTTTTGTAACTCTCTCGCCGCTGAATCTCCTTGTCTTTTCTCACCTTCCCGCTTTCAAAAAAAGAGAAAAAAAAATCCCTGGTGTGTTTGTCCTTCACTTTGATCCTTTTTGCAGTCAAAGTATTATCAGTACACTGTGGCACCAAATGTTGCATTTCATGATGTGCGATGCTTGAATTTTTTTGGAGATCTACTGTAACGTGAGTTCAGTCTGCTGGTGCACTTGTTGTAAGTCAATGTGGGTGAGTGAAACAGCAAAATGTCTATTAGAGAATTACCCTGATCCTTCTATCAGCTGCAGATTTTATTATGGTGGATACGGTAAGATCAGGAATTTATCAGTGCAGTCTGTGATTTTAATGTTGCGATCTTATTGACAACATACAACATATGCAGAATAAAAATACAATATACTTGGTGTTCTATAGGAATAAAACCTCAGTATTACATATAGTTTACCATCTAAAACTAGAATTTGTATTTGTAGCTATTGTAAGTGTCTACAATTCATCCTTTACACATATGAACAATGTATATTGTCAAAGTGGAATAAATGATATGCTATGAAACATAATCAGATTGCACAAGATTGAGTATGTACAGAAGCAAATGTCATAGATTATGATTTAGAATATTAAATTTCTTTTAAAAAAGCATTAATAAAAGAAATTCTGTGTATCAGTGAAGTGATCTGAATTATCATCAGGAGCAGCCATGGGTTTTCTAAGTTAAGCCAAACATTTAGATGTAGTAACTATTTCAACCCTCCCTGTATATGTCTCTGCTGATTTCATTGATCCAGAACAGTTCACACCGTGCAGCAGCTGCAGTGACTAATTTAAGTTATCTGATTGAGCCTTGAGTTGTGAGAATCATGGTGATGAAATCGACTGCTTTGCTGTCACAGCAAATTCCCCACCAACATCAGCATCAGTCCTTTAACAACCTCATCATCTCGTTGGGGATGCTGAAATTTTCAAATCAAGAGGCGAAGTTGATTTTCAGCCCATCCTAAAAACGCATCATCGCTTTTTTTGAAATGTTCCTCAAGTTCTGTGATACTTTACTCTTTGCACTGTACATTTTTTGTACAGATGATTCAAATGATGAAATATATAACAGGAAAAAAAAAAAGTAACTCATCTTAACACATAAACACCATAAACGCATCATACAGCATGAGCAACAGAAATAGCTGCTTTGGTGTTTTGCTCTGTTTTGTCCTCAGTGTTATGATAAAAAGTCAAAACCATTTAAGACTAATGGCCTATTGTCATTATAGGTTAGGTAATCACTGTGCTCTGCTGAAATGTCACCAGTAAAATAATGGATGCTGCAAACCACAAAGTACAAAAGAATGAAGTTTATAATTTGGCATAATTGAGGCATCGTCTTTTGAACTTACCCTGCCTTAGAGACCAAGAGTTTTCCTGAAATGCTTATTAAGTTTGAGGTAATTTTTTCACCACAGACTTTTCCTGGGTCACCACTGCTGCCTCTGTTTCCGCATGCGGCCATCACTGTGTTTACCTCGGCCTTGTCAGCCTTTCTCTCATTCATCTTCACTGAAGTTAATGACATTCCACATTACAGAAAATGTATGCCACTTGGGAACACTTAGCAAACAATCCACCTAAATTTCTCAAGCAAGATAGAAAATGCTGTAGTTGTAGCGCAACTGATTTTAACAAACTTCAAAGTTTGTGTCGTGTATGAGAAACAGGTCTGCTTCTGTTGTTTATAGGTTCACTACCTTAAAAAAAAAGCTACCTTTTAAAATTTCTGCAACTATCTCAGTCTGATGAGAAAGCACTGAGTCACCGCGCACGGCTTGCACTCCCATCCAGTATCACACAAGCAACATCCATATGTTTAAAAAGTTAAAATCTACTCCCCCTTTCTCAAAGCTCCATTGCTTTCCTGCTGGCCTACATAGAGAGCCAGGGTTTTGGCAGGCATTACATCTTCCAGGCACGTTCTTGAAGAGAGGGAGAGATGGCAAGATAAAAGGTCTTTTTGTGGCTCCAACCCTCTGCTTGCCTCTCATGCTCACACTGCAAAAAATAATCATATTAACAATCCAATTTAACTGGGGTTCGGCATTTAAAAAAAATAAAAATCCTTGCTGGTTATTTTCCCATTGAGTGTGTTTCAATTGTTTACCAATTAGTATAATGTAATTGCAATAACTTGCTAGGGCTCATATTGTTACATATTGAAATGTGGCAGGATAATGTCAGCTTATTCAGAGAAAATAAGTTGGATTGCATTGGAATCAAGTCAGATCATCTCACAACAATGGTAGTTTTTCTCTCGATTTTAAGGAAAGTCAGATTCTCAGAGCAAGCCAAGATTAAATGACTTGTAAAAAAAAAAATAGACATTTTTCACAGCTCTGTGTTTCTCTGTTTCTGTCTCTAGTGCCTGCACTCCCTTTGCTCTTCTCTCTCAACCCGAGCAGGGAATCGGCCATATGGCAAAGCATCCCCTTACTCCTGTGTGCTCTCTATTCCACATCCCATCTCTGCTCTTCTCAACACACACACTAGCTCATACAGGAAAAGAGCAGAGTAAACCACGGGGATGCTGTGGCTCCCTGTACAATAGGGCATTACAGGGTGGGTGATCAGAGCAGATGTCTCTCCCTTTCCCTCTGTCTCTCTCTCACCAAACCCTCCTGGCGGTGTGTGGTGTCAGCCCATGCCAGGGCACTACTCCGGGCACTGGGGCGCTCCACATTGAGTAAAATGTATTCATACAGAAGTTGTCTGTGGAGATTAAGCGTCTCTGCGGTGCCGGCAGGACGGGGTCAGAGTTGACTGGTAACGAGGAGCGGCAGCACAAGCACAGGGCAGACAATAAATCTTTCCTGTGTGCCAGCAGACCCGTGGACCTACAACTCACTGAATGCTTTGTTTTTTAAATGAGCCGAGTTGACCTTAGTGGTGCATTAATGCACATTTCAGATGCAAAGACATTCTCACCCAGCAGAAAAAAAAAGGAAAAGGGAAAAAAACACTGCTCCTGGCTATATAAAAGGGAAAAACCTGAGAGAGAGAGAGAGAGAGAGAGAGAGAGAAAGAGAGAGAGTTTACTGTTATGACTGTTCACCTTTTTATCCTGGCTGCAGAATTAATTTCAGCTTTTAAATGGTAACGCTGATGTTTGGCTGAAAGATACTGCCAGTGCAATGATCCTCAATAAAGAGCTATGAGTGCTTTACATGGGAAGAGACATTTGCCATTTGCAGTGGGAGGCCCATTGGATCACTAGCTGAGGGCTTAGGGAGGAAAAAAAAAACAACACTGGGGCTTTCATAGGAAGCTGGTAGAATAGCCTCAGCACATAAAAGCTCTGTCATACTAGGGTGGGAAAAAACACCATTCTCTGTACTCAGATTATGGGTTGTTTATGCTCCATTTGGAGTTCAAATGGTATTTCACACTGACAAAGAAACAAAGCTGTGGAGATAAAGGCAGCTGGTGTGAGAGTTGTCATAGCGGCAGTAATGTCGCAAATGTCTATGGCAGGTCCAGCCATCACGGGCAGATGGCTGCCGTACAGAAAAGCAAGCACAGGACCCAGCAGAGCGCCCCCATCAGGCAAAGTGATTCACACAGTTTCCCTGGAGCAGTAGACCCAGACTGGGAAAATGTTGACAAACTGTTGTTTTGCCCTTGAGAGCTTATGATGGACAGTTTTGGGGTTTTTTTTCCACCCATTGTGCTTCCTGCTATACCACCACCCACTGCCCATTTTGGCTTGCTCTGAGATGAATGTCCATCCTCCAATCAGCCATCTTTACACAGCCTCATCAAGCCTCCCTGGAAGGGCCGGGAGCTCATATAGTCGGACACAACAGAATGCCAAGATGAAACAAGGGATGAAGTGGACACCAAAGGAGCGCTAGCTGGGGCCATAATAGCCTTTATTTGCCGCACAAACCCTCATGATGCGAGGCCAAGGTCAGACAAGCAGGCAGGCACAGCTGGACGCAGCGACTGAGGCATCCCGGCGGCAAATGGCCATCCTTTGATCAGACGTGTCATTTCTGTCATGAAGGTGACCCACACAATCAGACCCCATTGACTAGCCAGTGCCTTTGGCCGTGGCAGCAAATGATGGCGAACATTCATACTTTCGACTCACCCTCCCAAGTAAAATTGGAAGAAATCTTCATTTTGTGGCCATGTCGGCCTCATAACATGAGGTCACGCTCTGACACTGATCTGATGCTTTTGTGTCTTTGCAAAGCCTGAGTAGTATGTCTGCCCTTTGTCCATACCCTAACCTTTACTTTATGAAGGCCCCTCACAGAGACAGACAGACACGAACTGAGACACAGAGGAAGCTGAGAGGGGGAAGGGCTCAGCAGACAAAGCATAGCCCGCCACACTAACGGTGCCCCCTGGAGTAGACTTGGGTGCATCCCATGATCCCATGTAGCACAGTCCCCTCTGTTCCTCAGCCCCCTTTTCATTTTGCCTTTTCAACGATAGAAAGACACGCTGACACTCAAGTTAATTAAGATTTTAATCCAGGGTGAGAGTGTCGGTGGAATACCACGCAACAAAGGCAAACTCAGGCCTATCAAGACGGCACTGAAAGAGGGAGAAGAGATTTGGATGTGCACTGTACAACGTGCAATGACAATATTCACTCGCCCTCCCAGGGGTCAGATGGAGTCAGTCATTTTGTAGAGTGATCAAAAGTGCTCGACGTCTAGGTCCATTTTGCCCGGCTAAGGGCTCAGTTCAATGCCATCTACAGCAGAAATGATGAGTTCATTTCCAAATACAAAATGCATAATCAAAAGCCATGTCTGATGTTGTAAACATGAGGAAACAAATTACTCATGATGGTAGGGGAGCGACAATCCATGACTGACTAGAGGAAAAGAAGGATGAAATTGACTTGGAGACATTTGAATGCCTCTACTTCTTAAAAATTCTCTCGCAACTTGACTTCAAAATAGGACAGCTTGCTACAGTTGACATGTTTGGAGATGAAATATGAGCTTGCACAAAGGCTGATTCATTCCTCATGTTTTTCCACTTAGTTCTGAATCAGATTTGCAGACCTTTCTCTATCAATGTGCCCCCAGGTTCAGTATAGCCAAGAGTAAGACCTTCTGGGAAATGAAGTTGGAGTGAAAATGTGAGCAAACCTTCCCACTGGCCTGATATCAGATCAGGCAGCAGCCTGCAAGGGGGCCTATCCCATATTAGGAGGGTTCACCTACGTGGCAGGGTGTGTATGGTGGAATAACTGGGACAACTCCCAGCAGGCTGTGAGAGCACTGGCCAATAAATGATAAAAGAGCAGGACTAGTCCCCATGCTGCCTTATTGAAGTTTACCTTTGTACATTTACACTGAATCCCAATTTGCCCTTCCTGCATTTTTAACTCATACTATCGCCCTTCTGGAAGTCTAGGGACCATCAGACACATCTAGAACACTTCTACCTGACTGGTCTTTGTCAGTGAAGATAAAGGAGATCAAACCGAGCTGCAGGGTAACTACAACTATCCAGAAGTATTTCCCTGCAGACCTGGAAATATTTGTTTTTAAGCACACAATTCACACATAACTACCTGCACAATGAATCAGCATTTCATCTTTGGTAAAAACCAAAACATGAGCCAGATGCACATTTTAAAAATATTTAAGAAGAAAAATGGGTACTCCAGTCCAACCCTTGGAGGACAATCTAAACTGATTATTCTAATATTAACGGAACAAGACTCCCTTCAATTACTGTGGAGCACCTAATTTTGTGACATAGCTTCTTGCCTATGTAATAACTTTCTCATTTAGCACTGATGAAGAAAATATTTAATTATACTCTTATTAAGCTATTCATTTCCCATTGATGTGTCCATGGAAGGCTGTGAGCTATGAGATGCCACTGGGGTGAAATATAACAACATTTTTTTGTATATTTTGAACATTTAATGTAGAAAAACTGCTATTGCATAGAATCTGAATTAAAATCATTCTGTAATGCAACAAATAATCAGATGGCCAAAAAAAGGGTTTACAGTGTCTGTTCTGCCCAGACAGTCATTTTTGAATCTAACATGAAACAAGTTAACAATTATTAAATAATCATAGATATTTACTGACCGTCTTCTTCATTCATGAAAACAGAGTGAAGGCCCATAAAGCCTGTGTGCGTTCGGTGCTTTTAACCCAAGAAGAAGAAATGCACGGTAGATTTAAATGTGCTGTTAAACATGTAAAATCTGTAAAGTCGGTGCAACCGAGTGCTAATGTAAGTACACATTCTCTCTGCTTCATTAGACCTGAACAGAAGTAAGCTTGATAATACTCTGACCCACTCGCCTGACCCGAAAAACTCTAATCATATTTGCACTGGTTCCCAAACATAAGCACTTTAACTTTACTCGGATATGCAAATATGACTTCATAACAGCGGCTACAAGACAAACTCTGGGTGATGTGTTTTTACTGTTCCATCCAGCTCAATACCTTTCCACTTAATATGCTGCCAAGTTAATCAACGTTGGTTGAAATCCGAGAGATCACAGGCACTTTAGCTGCTGATGTGCCTGGCGTTCCTCAAAGGCAATGGCTGATGGATCTCCTGTGTTCATTATGGAGAGAAAGAGTTCTCTTTAATCAGCCTGGGAGTCACTTATCATAAGGACGTTCTGCCACTAGCGCATGCATGTGCATGCACGCACACAGAAACACACACCCTTGTAAAGAAACACACATAGGGACACACCTCCATATAGAAAACAGCACATTAGAGCACCTCACCACACAAATACAGTGGGTTATCAATACATATACACCTAAACATACAAAGGAGGCACAGTTGCCTTGTATGATTACAGTGCATCAAATATGTATCACATATACACACATTAATTTATTTAAAAGCCTCCCAACCAGCAGTACAGAGCAGTCTGGGGAGATATATGTGGACAGATCTTACAGAGCCTAATATGGGCATACTTAATTACAACACTGTACACATACACACACACACACGCACACACAGGCAGCTGTAAGTACAGCAAGTTAGCTGCTATACCCAGTCTCAATGTGACAGGCTGAGAGAATGTGATCTTGTGGCAGACCATGTTTAAGACTGAATAAATATTTGAGGTTTTGTATTCAAATGCTTGTCAGGGAGATGTAGGTAAATATATGCGTCTGTATATTTGGGCCTGTACTGTGTCACTGTGTGTAAGTGTGTGTCTGTTTAGGTGACTGCACGGGTGTTTGTAGTGTGTATGTGTTTGTGTGTGTGTATGCCAATCTCTCTGGCTTGTGGACAGGCGTACACTGATTTAATCACTCCCCAGGCAGAGTGTGGGGGAGGCAGAGGAGGCTGTGAGGCAGATAGGAACAGACAAACGCGACAAGGCGAAAGAAGGAGAAAGCATGCTCGCCCCGCGGGCCGGCTCTGCTGCACAATAAATACAGACTTGTACACTACAATAAAGGTACACCTACATAGACACCTAAGTACAGTGCAAGTGTGTATGCACTTTAATCTTGCAAATATTCTGTAAATTAATATCAAACCACAAAGTCACATTATTTTTATATGATTGCATTTGTTTTGTGCCTAGTTAAATATGCCTTTGTATGTGGTTTATTACATGTAACCTTGCCTTTGTGTGTGTGCGCATGTGTGTCTTTGTGCAGTCCAGATGCATGTTCTGTATACATTTTAGTCCCAGGCAGAGGTCACTAATGGAGAACAGGGTGGTAATGGGCCTGGCAGTTCAGGTTGTTCTGTAATCTCATCACGCTTAACTCAATAAGGTAAAGGTCAGTCTCCCCCAAGTAGACTCCATGTCCCTGCTTTGACCTGCTGGGAGACAGTAGGGATGGCATCGCAAGTCCAGGGCCCCCGATTGATGCTGCATTAAGACTTATTCAGTTACAAACTCCCTTCAAAGATTTGTCTCTTTCTCCTGAATTTGAAGCGGCACAAGGCAATTTAAAGTCTACAATAACAGCAACAGGTACACAGATGTGATTTTACTGTAAAGGGTTTCATTCCAAAGAGGAAAAAAGGAAAATATCAGATGCTGATGAGTTTAGTTTTCTTTCTTCGTTGCTTTTTTTTTGTGATATGGCTTTGTATTCTCTTTTCGTGCAAAGAGACATTTCATTTGGGCATTAGCACTCATTCGGCGTGTGTCAGCCCTACTTTGTAATTTGGGCTAATGTATCAGAATTATTATAACATTAAAATAACTCAATCTTGTGCAGCTTAAGATTAAATTGCACAGCAAAAAAATTAAAGGGGTGTTGGTTCAAAGATGCAGAACTACTCCCTCACTCGTCTCTCACCTCATGCGTCTTTCTCATACACCTAATATTAACATTTGCTTTCAGTCTTTCTACCACAGGCTCAATTCAGCCTGTGAAACATGAAATAGACTTCCAAAACTGCTTTGAAGAATGGGGAAATTCTACTTAAAGAAAGCACATTTGATCCATATAATGTATAAATATGATCTGAGGATAAGAGTGAAATTACAAAAGCACTGTGAAATCAATGAAAAGAGAAGATTCTTTCTCTGACTGTCTGCCTTTCTCTCTCACAGCTGAGAGAGGGCTGGTACCAGTGTTTGACAGAATCAGACCATGTGATCAATCAGAGCACAGCAGTGACAATGAGGACCAACGGGTGAAAGATTACACAGACATACACACAGAGGAAAGCCGAGACTAACAGCAGTAATTAATCCAGAACTTTCTGTAACGTACACACACATACACACACACTCCACAAAAGGGCTGAAAACTAGAGTAACTGGAAGGTTAACAGCTGTAAAAATATGTCATTTTCACCAGGAGTCATCTCCCAGAGTCTCGGTTTTCTGACATGGCAAGCTTGCAGGAGGGGAAGGAGCTTAAAGAGTGACCTGGGAGTCTCCCAGTGAAATGCCTCTAATCAGCCTCAGGGGGTTTAGCATCCTCTGGGCTCTGGCTGAGCTGGGAGCCAGGGGCAGACACACGGCAAGTCTGACAGACTCTCTTCCCAGAGATCAATACCTAGACTTCTTTTAAAGTGTGACATGTTGAGAGGCAGACAAGGAATTCTACTTCTGAATTCCCAGGGAGGAGAGAGTTTTCCTCCTTTTTTCCCCTTTTTTTAAAAATATGATTTTCTGGTGAAATTGCCTGACATATAGTAAGTGTGTGAACATCAGTATGTGGTTATAGCTGTTGTGTTGCTTTGGATTACATCAGCCTTATCTTCATTAGGGAGTGTGAATGGGAGGGACTATGTCTCTTCAACATGGGCACAAATAATGTGACTTTTGTGTCATTACCAAGTCAAATGCTCATCAAACCGATGTAGATTTTTCAAATCTCTCTGTAATTTCATGTTTTTCTCAGAACAAGTGTCCCTTGCCAGTACTTTATCTATCTTTATAGAGTATAGAGTAGAATCTATTGAGGCTACTGAGAATTCTTAACATGTTTACATCTTTAAAACACATTTGTTTTACCACTATACCAACGAGTAATGCAAAGTTAAATAACAGTATAAGGACAAAGTCAGTGTTGACTGGCACTACAATATTAATAAAAGTAAAGTCTTAAGAAACGGTTCAGTATATGAAACAAGTCACAAACAATCAAGCAAATAATAAAGAAATCTGCACTTCTCTGAGCCAGAACATGGTTAACCTCATTTTCATAGTGTTGTTATCTTTACTTTTAAGATCTTATCTTGGTCATTACATAAACTTGCAATATATACTATATCTTTTTTAAAAAATTATTATTTGTTTCTTTATTTTAGAACAGTCTACTATAACAGATCTTTCAATATTTGACATGATAACACTTGCAGATTTTTATTTTATTTATATATATATATATATATATATATATATATATATATATATATATATATATATATTAACCTCTATATATCTGGGGAAAAAATTGTACTATGATTGTTTTTTCCCGTGTGTCTAACCATAAAAGGCTGCCAGCTTTCTATACAGTGATGCGTACAGTGATGCTACCTACCTAGTCCATCAACTGTTTATTCCAGTTAGAGCAATCTTGCTGCTTCCAAAAGCTGTAAACCACATCAGTTTCTGATCAGCAAGGGGTCTGTTATCTATAAGCCAGTGCAAGTTTTCATAAACATATTAAAATAGTATTCTACAGTATATTATTAGTCATAGTAAAAAGTAGCAGAACTGTACATGCCAAGATTTCAATACTGAGAATATAGTGCGTCATGATTCATCAGTCTGATCATTTCTAGTGGATGTTCCAACATTCTGATGGACACTGTTTATTGTCTTATGTGGCAAACAAGCAATCCCCATCTGGCTCCCCAGTAGGCAAACTTTTAAAAAGCCTTTGCCAATACTACCTGATCCAGGCCGGCTTGTTCCTCTGCATAACTATCTCTGCCATCCATCCCTTCTGACATCTGGCACCGGCTGACTGGGCACAGCTCAGCCCAGCTCGGCTCCGTAGCTTTAGGGGAGGTCAGCAACTGGGGGCTGAGCACTGGGGCCGTCAGGGAGGTTGTTCTGCATACTGAGCAGCCTGATTAGGCAGAGGAGCACAGAGGGGCTCCAGCCTGAGAGGGCTAGGGGAGAGACAGGCGTGACGGCACACAGCCCTGCAGCTTCTTGCCACCAATGACCAGGTAACCGATGACAACTCGCAGACCCTCTTCCCTTACATCTAAGATGAATCAGGAAAGACTCTCCCTCCACTGTGGGTTCTGGAAGCCATAAGTGTCATTAAGAAAAAAATATACATATATTGGTGCGATTAACTTGTGGAAATACAACTTTCTGGTCTGCACCAGATTGATCGCTGGAACAAATCATAGACAGATATGTCTTTTCTAGATCTCTTATCTCTGCATGAGGCAAAATTGAAGAAGGAAAGAACATATTTGGGAGTTAATGCACATATTTGCATACTAATAGAGCTTATTTTGCTTCTGAGTTATTCGTCTTCTAAACACTGTCTGCTCACCAATGTCCCTATAATAGGAACGGATTGATGAACATAATGAGCCCATGACAAGGCTGATTCTCGTAGCTGACTGTTTACAGCGATGCATCTGCTGCTTCACCTCCATGGACACGTTGCCACTGTGACGGATAATTTGTGCAATACCTCTCCATTCCTTCTCACCCTACCACTCCATCTAATCGCAGCACCCTGCACCCAAAATCATCAGCGTCTGCATGGAACATGGCCAGGTGCATTATGGTAACTGATGAGTGTTATCACGGTAAAAAATATAATCAGAGAGACGTAAATCAGCCAGTGATTGGGGAAATCGTTGCTGCAACACGGGCATAGGGTTTATGAAGCGTCCCTGACGTACACTGATTACTTTTGATTCCCTCCACTGTGTCTTCT
Source organism: Amphiprion ocellaris (assembly GCF_022539595.1). NCBI lineage: Eukaryota > Metazoa > Chordata > Actinopteri > Pomacentridae > Amphiprion > Amphiprion ocellaris. The sequence continues at coordinate 21,023,483 of NC_072766.1, read as the reverse complement.
TTCCCCAATGAGGTGAACAGCAGAGGTGTGGGGGGTTGTGGGACTGGAGATGACGACTTGTATGTAATGGCTGATATGAAAAATAGGTGTGCAGGGGACGACTCAGTGGTTTTCTCACATCATTCCCCATGGCTCATTGTTGTTTGCACTTTGTCAGAAGGGCCTGTCATGTGTAAGCACACGCACAAACATGCCGACATAAACAAACGTGTCTGTTTACACACATCTATACGTACCTGAACACCTACACATTAGGGGAATTAAAGGGAGCCTAACACTCCCAAGAGCAAGAGAAGGAGAGGAAGAGAGTAAGTGTTAGAGAGGTAGAGGGGTCAGCCATCCGCTGAGATGATAATGAAAGAATAATAATAGAGTACAGGATGAAATTACTGAGCTTTACCCACAATATCTTCTCTCATTAGCGCCAGCACTAATGTTGCCGTTTATGCTTGTGTTCTACACCAGCTCCCCCTAATTAGGCGTGGGCTTCTAAAAATAAACAGCAAACTAAATAGTGGCGTGAAAGTACATGCAAATCTGTTGATGTACAGGAATAATGGTGGCGGGGTAGAGGAGGGCTGGGGTGGGGGATTAGTGGTGCGCTGCAGACTAAAGTAATTGAGTTGGGTAGTGTTGACACCCAGGCGCAGACAGAGTGCCCATGTTGTGGAACGTGCTGCGTGCGTGTGTGCTACAAGGCTCAGCCGCCATTTGTTTTGTGTGACTGGTGTCATGGTAAAGGTGTTAGCTCAGGATAAAAGGCTGGAGAGCCTGCACAGATACTAATCCCTGCGTTACTTTGAAAGCGAGGAGCAGGGTGGAGTCGTCCTCCTGTGAAGCAGCATGGACAATCTGTTGCAACACCTGAGTGGGGCACAGCACTGGCAGAACCTGGGCACAGGGCTTGGCACTGCGAGGATGAGGGATTGTCAGGCGTCACTCAGATTCAAGGAATGAAGGCAGTGTTAAAGCCATGAAAGAAGAGAAAAAAAGGACACTTAAGGAAATACTCATGATTATTTCAATTCAGAGTCACGGGGGAATATATCAAATATTAAAAGGGATGGGAAACGCTCTGCTTGTAGAATCACAGTCAGATTTCTTCACTGTATGTACAGCTACAAATCTTTGGTCTGTTGGAAGTCTGAGTAGCCTCCGGTTCCGTTGCAAGCACAATAAGAACTTTATAAGTGCCTCACAGAAGGAAGCAGGGCATCATCTTTTACCGTGAGGGGACAGTGCTTCCCATTGAGCCACTGTGCTGCCCTCCTGTGTAATTTTCCTGAGATGAATTTACCATAACAAAGACTTTGAACCCTCACAGAACAAAATTCAAATTCCTTGGCTCTCAAATAAAATCCAATATACATGAAAATGGGGTAGAATGTTGACAGTTTTATGGTATGTGAGAGATAAGTTAGGAAATACAGTGACTTAGAGCAATTTTCACAGCCAAGTGCCTGTTTAAGTACGACAGGGGCAAAGTAGGGCCAGGCTCATCTTGATAATTCCTTTCTTAGCCTTGTCACTCCGGCTTTACGACTTGAAGGAATTCCTTGATCTCTTGACATTGACTTGGTTATTTATTTCTGTCCCTGGCATTTATCATATGTTTTTCACCTTCACTGAAATGGATTTTTTTTCACTGTATTTTCAGAAACATTCAGGGGAGAGTATTTTCACAAACATTGCTGACTGCAGGATAGAGATGCTTTTACCACATGGAGCAGTGGGCAGTGAGCATTTGACACTTCCAGTAATGAAATAACTGTATCAGAATGTAGTTTCCTGCAGTGTTCAAACTCCTGAAAGATATGATAATGACATCAAGTGCACATGGACCCTTTTATCAACTGCCGCCACTAGCATTATGAAGGACTTTCACTGTGTACTATTTTCTCTATGTTGGCTGCCAATATAGTAAAAAAAAAAAAAAAAACACAAATTAATTAAATAATTAGATTAGACTCTAATATCTGAGTCTTTGTGGTCACTTTCAGAGGATAATTCAGGGTACAATGCATGGCAAAGCTTACAAATACAATATAGCATCTGCCTGCCTTCACAGAAATCTAGCAGCCGGAGTGTAATAAATTCATAAAAACACGTCTTCTCAAGTGTTGAATGTTTTTTTTATATTATTTGTATTTATAAAAACTGATCCAAAACCTATATATGAAAATAAATGAAGCTCTCCAAGCCCTTAATACCCACTTCAAAATACACATGAAAGGGAAAAATGTTACAAATGTGCACTAAGGAACAATAAGAAACTAAAACTCAGTGCTCCTGCTGCTTTCTGTTGAAATCAGACAAGGCTAACTGGAATTACAGGGTGAGGATGAATTTGTCGCTACTCTGCTTCTCTGGTACTTTAAGAGGCACTTTGCTGTGAAATAGCTCTAATTCTGTGTATTCTCTACCTTATCTACCGCATATCATAAAGCTGTCAACATCCCAGCCAATTCTCATTTATATTAGATGTTATTTGAGAGCTATTGAGTTTGAATTTGTTCTCAGAGCAATGTCACCGGAGGACACCAAATCTTTGTTATGGTAATTACAGCTCAGTGAAATTATGTAGATGAAACAAATGAACGGGCCAAAGTTTCAGCAAGCAATGCACTTGGGGAAAATGCTGTATTTCCTAGTTAGTAATCTTTGAGGAGTGAGTACAGCTTGATCAGAATTCAAAGCAAAGCAAAGCATTGTGACAAAAAATCAATTCAACTAAAAAGTGTCATGAATTCCTCCCAGGGAAATCTGTCACTACCCAGATGGAGAAAGATTGAGAAAATAACACACAAGCGTATAATGATCGGCAAAGCGTCCTCTCACCTATCAGGAACATCCTTCTTTTTTTCCACAAATTTTCTCCCATATCCAGACAAACATGTTTTTTTTTCTCCTTTTCACAAATCCTGTTTGAGTCAGTAAGTAGTTGAAAGCATAAATGGTTAAACAGTAGTTTGTAGATTTACCACTGGCATTACTCATTTCTCTGTGCAAAAGTAGTCGCACGATTATGGTGTGTTCAGAGAGAGAAGTGTGGTGACTAATTTCTGCCTTGAATGCAGTCCATTTGGCCCCGCTTCCAACCCAGCTCAGTCCATTACTGCAGCTCTGAATCACAAACCTCCAGACCCGAGGCTGTCAGCAAGAGTCACACTGGCTGGGGGGGCGTTCAAACACGCAGACAAGCAAGCATACATGTGCTTGCGTGGGCACAAACATGTTGGGTGTACTTTTCACACCGTCACACACATGCACACAGTCTCTTTCCCGTTCTTTCTGCCTTTCTTTCTCTCTTCCTCTCGCTCTCGCACACGCACAGCCTTACTTCCCCAGGAATCTGATCTTTTTATAGAGCATGTGTGTGATGGCGTGGGCGGCGGTATGGCCGTGCTGTTTCACCCAGCTCAGACTGGATCTCAGATCAATATCCTGTCCCCCGCCGGCCTGCCAGTTCAGGCCGGGCAGACTGCTTCTGAAAACCTGTCCTTGTGGTTTCATGTCTGCTCTCTCCCATAAAAGGAAAAAAAAATGTGGTTGTTATTTATCCTGCTCTGATAAATGCAACACAATTTCCTCACAGCTATTACTTAAGAATCATGGCTTAATGCTAGTTCCTTGAAAACTTGATGCTCATGTATTTGCTGCATTGATATTAAACCACTCGAAATGGGCATAGTAGCGTCTAAAGTGTAGCACACTTGTGCACACTTATGTAAACATAGAAACAAAAACAAGCACTGAATGCAGAACACAGACTGCAGTGTGCTTCTTCAGCCTGCTATGTTTGCCAATCTGGTTCTTGTTGGTTTTTGTTTGTTTTTGCCTTGGTGGTGTTATTGTCAATGTGGAAGCGATCCATTATCCTGTCTGTCTCTGTGATTTGTGGGAAATTATGCTTTTTTTCTTTTCTACCATGAATTTTTCCTTTTCTACCATGAATTATGTGAGAATATGAGAACAAAATCTTTGGGGGAAATGATTGGACATTGTTTTAGTAATCACGGGCTCTTCAGTTGCGCTAAATGCATTCTCAGTTATGACATTCCTGATTAGCTGTGGGTTTTTGACAAACCTTTTTCAAAGAGCCTTTATACATGTTTAAAGCCAGATCTTTCCTGGCTCATAACTCTGTGTAAAGATAATATCTTTAGGAGAGCTAAGCTATCCCACTAAGAAAAAGCTGGAGGAGAGCCAGGATTTATTCATTGTCAAATAAAGCAGGTGCAAATGCCATGGTAACTGTGATAACCATTACTTGCAAAGAAAACCGTTCATAAGCTGTCCGTGAAATTTTCTTTGTACACTTGAGGCATAGTCTATAATATCCCCATGGTAGCCTGCATGTGGACCATTGACTGCTCGGATTGGTGTAAAGAGCATGTTCTGTTCTCATTAGAAAAAGGTACACTCACTACAAAAGACACAATAAAGCATCTGGCATTATTCACACCATGTATTCAGAGTAATAATAGAGGATTTATTTTTACTTCTCCTATTTTGCACAATTCACATGACACGCTCTACAGAAATTAATAGAAATTTATTAATAATAATAATAATAATAATTATTATTATTATTATTATTATTATTATTATTATTATTATTATTATTATTATTATTATTATTATTATTATTTATTTTATTTTTTTTCAGTCTATGTTTATACAAATTACTAAAAATGACCTTAACTAATGATTAGTTGGAGTCATTTCCATTCATTGTATAAACACTGATTTTAAAAGTAATATCACTGTGAAATTTGCTCAAAAGCACTGTTTGGATATTTTAGGACAATGATTCCTAAAGGGGAGGTTGTGAGAAACCAAGTGGAGAAATCAAATAAATCAATCAGTAAATACAGAAAGTGACTAAACATGGAGGTTGTCCTCCAAGTGGCTGTCCTAAAACTCCACCTAGAGTGGATTTACTGTGCTCCAACCACAGGGCCCACCCATGTCATTAGGCAAGTTTAAGTAATGAAAGTAAGAAGTCAAAATTCCTAAAAGGCACATTTTGTATTCATGAAAGCAATGGTGTAGGAGTCTGCTGCTTGTTGCAGATGCCACAGACAGTGAGTACGCTGCTCCTATAGTACTACAGTTTATACATGGAGACTTTTTAAACGGATGTGTTCTGCTATTATCTTATGTTATACTACTATAAAATCCTACTATGACTGTTGTTTTCTGTTTTTGCACACAGTATTTGTGTACTTCAACCACCTCTGGGGATAGTGGGGGTCTCTGGCACTATTAATTCAGGGGTCAGTTGCTAGAAAGTTGGTAATCCTTGTTTTTGAACAACCAAAGAATCATCCTACTTATAAGATAACCCAACCAAGCTGACCCTGAAAAGATAAGGACATTTGAAGGAAAGAATAATGCAACTAAATAAGAAACAATAGCATTTAAAATGCTGTTTCACCTAAAAACAAAAAAGGCCCAGTTAGACCAACATTTTCAATTTTCCATCATTCCATCATAGAAAGAAATTGAGGGCTATTAACTGTCCAAAACTTGTATAGCCAATGTAATGTTTGCAGATCAGCCCATCTAACACCAACAGTGGAGCACAGAACCTTTAGCATGATTACCCAAGTATATAGAAAGCATGCCACAGAGTAATTAACAATTACCTGTTAAGTACATTTTTCCAAAGATTTTGACATTCAAGACAAACTCTAGAATCTCAACTCTTTGGAGTTAAGGATAGGCTGGGTAGATTGTGCAGCTGAGCTGAGCTGAGCTGCAGTGATCTCTAAGGCCACTTGGGCTCTTTCACAACCCTGTCAGCCCCCGTCGGCCCTTCATGATCAAGGTGACTTATGGTGGAGCGTTTGGCACTATGACGTTGCGGTCGGGATCTCATTCCCTGACAGATTACAGTGTTGGACAAGCTGCCACTCGCAGCAGTGTGGCTGTGATGGCTCTGATAATTGAAGTGCTCAAAGGTGGATGGGTTGGACGGATGAAGCCCAGCCAGTCAATGGATCAATAGTGTAATCGTGAGCTCCAGGTGCTGGACGTAAATGGGCCAGGTTGACTGGGCCCGATCAGAAGCAAACTAAAACAGGTCATGGGGCCTTTTATGTCCACATTCTGTCATTTTTGGTTTAAATGTATTTGTCGCCCACAGAAATTTACCATGATGGGAGTGAACAGCTCAATGCTAATAAATCCCATTTAGACACACATACCGCAGGCAATGTATGTGATGTGCAAAAAACTGACAGCAGAAAAGATACCTTTACAAATGTTATGACAGCCAGTATCTTCTAACCAGTATGCGACATTTATAGGAGTATTGGTTGGGGTTTAGCCTTTAGGTTCTGTTACTGTTTTATCTCCCCCAGTCCTATTTCACTGATATAACCATCTATTTGCCTGTCTTCTCCCTGGCAAATAGACAAACAGACTGCTCAACATTCATTGTGTGGCAGCAAACAGATTTCATAATCGTCACTCGCGTTGCTCACAAGTCAATAGCTATGACTTTATCACCAGGAAAACACACAGACGGTTTGTTCATGGACTTAATTGAATAGGAATAGCAGAGCCACAGCATCATGTGCGCAAAGTCATTTTCATATCGCTCAAATGTCACCAGCCGATGGGGTGACAGGCTGCACTGGCCACCTGTCAAGCTTCCTTGTGACAAGTACCACCGAAGAAAACACCCTGAGCCCCGCATTAAAAACAGATTCAGGCACTGAAATGAGCATCTGAGTCGCTGTATTCACCTCCTATGAAGGTATCGAGAGAGCATTATCAACTCCCACGGTTACAAATGCATTTGGTCCGATGTTGAACAAGAACAACAGCTCCAAAGATTTTGTGTGACATAAAATGTGGGATAAACAACACATTGCACACTATTGATATGACTTCACAAACATGTCATTCAGCCTATAGGTGCATTCAGGCAGCACAGAACACAGAGAAAAATGGGAAACACTAGAGGTGTGGTTTGCCATATGAAGGTATGCGTGGGGAGCACGGCCACAAGGATCCATGGGGATCAGGACAGCGAGATAACGGGGTGTGAGGGAGACAGAGATGATGATTTCTAATCTATTGAGGTCTCTCGAGAATGAGAGGATCAGTCACCAGTCGGAGATGGGCCTAATCAACTAACTGTAGCCCTAACACACACCCCACCTGATAATTTACACTCATCCATGCCATGACTGAGCCTGTATGAAGGTGAAATGCACAACAATGTGCGTGAGGAGGACATTTATCCCTGTCTTCAGATGTTAAGAGGATGCTTGGCTGGAAGGACAAAGGATTACAGTTAACCTTTTACATTTACCTGATGCTCTTAGCGAGGGCCACCTATCAGAAAAGACTTAAAATGTTATATTACCAATATGACAAGCAACTGATTATAAGTACAGTACGTTCATGGGTCACAACTATTGCAGCAGGGCCATAGAATGACAATATAAAAGACTTGCACTAGAAAATGAAATAAAAAGTAGAGGAAGTAGGAACTGACAGGGTCAGATGAAGATAAATGTCAGATGCTGGAGGCCAGGGATGTGATGGAACTTTACAAGAAGGAGAAGAAGAAGCCCAGAGTGTGTATAAAGAAGAGAACAGGAAGGAGTTTAAGAAAGAAAGCACTAGTGAGTGAGATTGAGAAACCAGATCCACAGTGAACGGGGAGCAATACAGAGGTAGAGATAGAGAGGCAATCCATGGAGGGGGTAAAAAGTTAAAGCTGAAACAGGAAAGAAGTGAGAAAGAGAAATAGCCAATTAGCAAGAAGCCAGCAGGTGTGCTTTCTCTCTGGAGCCCCCCTTTCCTTACCCCCCATCCTTGGTATGGGGTAGGGGGGTGGGCTAATGCTGTGCGGGCCTTAAAGACCAGGGAGTTGCTATGGCAACCGCCTGGCACGCTCTGTCTCCAGGGAAACGGAAATGTCACAGCTTAAGAGGTCTCACAGAAAGCAAGTGAGGAAGAGCAAAGCAGAGAGAAAGGCAGAAAAAAAAAGGTACAGGTAAGTGTGAGGAAACGCAGCGATGGGATCGATGCATTGCTCCTTATCTTTGTGGCAGGGCTGTCACATTATCTATGGAGTTTCTGTACAATCAAATTAATCATCTGGCATCGTCCTCCAATCCACCCACTCACTCCATAATTTAGTTTACAGTTTGAACAGATGACAAGGTGGACGTTAATTTTGAGACTGTCCCTCAGTAAGAAACCCAAGTCACCTACACCTGAGCACAATGCAGTCCATTTCCGGGCCTCTGAGAGCTAATCAACCTTCATTTATTTAATCAAATATTTACTGTCATAAGCAGGCGAGGACCCTGAGGGTGTGGTGGGAAAACTAAAGCCTGCATTGGTAGCGTGTGGTGAGGGTGAATGTGACCGGTGTTTGCTGCTGAGCAATGGGCTGACCCTCCAAATCACACATTAGCCAGGGCTGACTAGCTGAAAGCCCATTAACCTGAATGGCCGCTGATTGCTCCACTATTAACACAGTCTGACTCCTCTCCTCCAGGGCTGTACCCACTTACACAGGTGCTTCAGCAACCCTCAAGGTCTTGGCTTAATCAGGGTAAACAAATGTTGTTTCTTTGTCATGGCAGTGCCACTTTGTTTGATGTGTGCCACACACTAGCAGCTATAGTTGTTCCCACTTTTCTCCCCAGTTATTTTTTTTAATTTATTTACTAATTGTGCCCATCTGGCATAATTGACCTTTTGTGTGTATCCTGTCATGATTCAGAAAGGTTGTTTCAATTCTATTGGAAAGTCACAGAACAAAAAAAAAAGAAAAAAAGAACGGTATGAGTGTGGTACGCGTGGGTTCGTGTCAGCATGAGGACAGTAGGTTCTTGGGGAAAGGAGATGGCCAGCTAAATGGAGCATTTCTCCAGCATGCTGCTGCGTGCCTGAGAGTGTGGCCTGGCCATGCCTAATTTATTTCCTCTTTTGTCGTTGTTGTCTCCATTCCTCGGTTGATTAAACCAACCTCATGCAGCTATGCTCAACAAATAGCCTAATTGAGTACGACCTTGGCAAATGATATATCAGCCCTATCCTCCAAAAACACCACCTGCACCAGACGCCCATCTCCCCAGCCCATCGCTCTGCAGGCCGCCGCACCAAGCACAACAAACATAAACAGGGGATTCGCCTCCTCAGCCAAAGTCATTTCTTGCACGACCTTTCCCACAAATCACAGCGATGACACAGGGCTGGATGGATCACTGAAATGGGACACATTTGTATCACTTAGACCTTTCATCAGATGCAAGCAGATACTCATCTATTATTCCCCCTTCCATTTGCAACTTTCACCCCACAGCCTGCACACGGAGGGTAAAATAAGTGAACAAAACATTCCTATCTCTGCTCCATGCAGCAGCTGCAGCAGGCTTAAGCAGCACAGAATTCTCATTAAATTTCCATCCCGTCTCTGTGTTTAGATGGGAGCTGGAATGAGGGAAGGAAGGGGGGCTGGTAGTTTGTGTTCAAAGGGGCCTGCTGTAGAAGATCTGATGGCTCTCTCAGTGCAGTCTCTGGTGGGATCTCTCACAGGATACAGATGCCTGCTCCGAGATGGCTTCATACCTAATGAGTCTGAGCTCCAGCAGAGCTGCACACAAAGCAATGCTGCCCTCGATTCTCTGTTTGTTTGCCACCGCCAGCCCCACCCTCGCTGTCTCGCTCACTCGCTCACTCAGCACTGAGCGATGTGCCTGCCCACAGCTAGTGTGTGACACTGATGTGTTTCTCAGGAGGGATGTGTATCCTGCAGGTAAACACCTGGAGGCTGAAAAATCACCCTCCGAAAGCAGGCGACAGGGGCTGTGCTGTAGCCAGGGACTGTTAACAAAGTGAGACTCATCCCTCTGCCTGTCTCTGTGCCTGCTTCGGTCTCTGCACTGAGGCACTGGACCACTGGACCAGGTTCTGAGCGGTTTGTCTTAGATGCTCAGAACTGAAGCATCTTCAAGAATTCTGACAAATTTCTTTTGCATTGAACGGTTTGACTTAAATATCTTGCAAGAAATGGGGAAATGGTAACAAATTTGTCCTGGAATATATCAGTAAGCTGAACTGTATAGAAAGGCACAAAGGCTCCCAAGAGAGACTGACTTTCAAAGGAGTCCAAGATGCTAAAAGTAGCCAAAAGGGTTCAGAAACAATATACATTTCTTCTTATGTCCAAAGAAATAGTGCTCGCTAAGAAATTTACGTGCTTCATACATTTCAAGTCTGCATCCTCATACATGTAGTGGAGCTGTGGTTGTCTGTATTTCCGCATATGCATGTGGAACTGTGTCCTTGTGTGTTGGTGTGTGACAGAGCCCATGCTGTGGTGACCTCTACTAAAGACATGGAGGGGACAGCAACTTGGTAAACAGCAGATCTTCCTTCCATGTCCCTCAGAGCCGTGCCGCATCTGGCCTGGAGGTGGGACGGGGACGTGATGATAAAAATAGGTCACGCTGCCAATATACAGCCTGAGAGGATGACAGAGAGGTCACCACAGCTAGGACAAGAAATGGACGGATGTGCCTGTCTGTCCATCATCCGTGGCCTGCTGAGAGATTAGAGGAGGAGAATAAGAGAAACAAGAGAATTCTATTCCGCTCTTGCCGTTACACAGAGGTCAGATGCTGTTTTGAACACTTGAGTTCTCGGCATTGCTGATAATTTCAGTGACAGCATCCACAGGCGTCCAGTTTTAAAATCAAATGGAAAAATCGCACCGGGGGGTAATGCATACTGTAGCTCATTAAAATTTCACTTTAGAGCTCTCGGACGAGCTTCAAGCTTCAAGACAGCATGCCATCGAGGGCGTGTGAGAATAAGTCCCTCAAGGCCACTCACACAAGACAAATTGCAGAGCCTGTCTATGTTCGCTGCCATCCTGGCGATTAATGCATACTTCACTGAGGGCTCCATACAGTCCACAGTCCTCATGCCATTATAAGCCTGCCTGGAATGAGCCGTCACCTTATAGACACTGGCTGTCCCAAGGCAGAATGGCTTTAATCAAAGACTGTGAGGAGCCAACAGTCACTGGGGACAAGTTTCACTGGGAGTTAAGTTATAAGAATGAAGGAGCCATGCAATCTCAACTCCAGATGGGATAGAGGGATTAAACAGTGGAGAAGTGGCAAAGATGGATGGAGAGAAAAGGACGTCTCTACATGCCTCCGCCTGTCTTTACCTCAGAGAGCTGTCATGATAGCTGGCCTGACCTGCTTATTTATTGAGAGCTTTGATTCACAGGCTGACTGACTGGGAGCATTTAAACAGACCTGGGTTTCTACCCCTCAGCATGCCTTGCTTAAGCAGGCTCTCCCTCATAACCATCAATCAGTTGATAATTTTATCAAGCACCCCACATTCCTGACAGTCCAAACCAGCAGGGTTTCACCAACACAAGACCCTAATAATGTATTCCTTTCACCACTTCCCTGCAAATGTGCCAGGGGATTTATTAAAAACACTTCCCATGGTTAACAATTTACATATAGCCAATATCACAAGACTTCATTAAATAAATAATCTGGGATCACATCTTTCCTCAGATGTTTGTAAATCCAATTATTGCTTTATCAAATTGGATTCCGCTGTTATTATTTTTATTTTTTCAGGGTGTGGTCCCGGCAGCAGGATGATGAAATTGGTGCAGTTTAATATCACCGCTGCTGATAAATGTGTTTGGTTTCATCGCTGCAGCTGTAGACAGTCCAAAGGGCAGGCGCAGTGCTCTGGAGCATGGGCCACTGCTGGGACGACTTCTGCGTTAATCATATTACAGCACAGCTCCAAGGTGTGCAGAGGACATTTGCACACAAGGAAATATGTGTAGGACAAAACTGGCAAGGCAGCACCCTAAGCCACCACAGGGATGCTAACGCACAGTGCTGCACAGACAGGATAGTTGTGTTTACTGTTTAAAGAAGCGGAGAGACCGTAACTTTCTACAGGGAGCATAATTAGCTGTGAAGCGTCAAATAGACAACAAAGAGCGCAACATGAAACTGCCTCTGATGCATATCCTTGAACTCTCTGCGAGGAGATGGCATTTTTACAGAACAAAAAAGATCCCACATCTTTGTCTCTCGTGTCCTCTGATCTCCTCTTTTTACAGTACCATCTACATGTTTTCAAAATAAAAACAAAGGCAATAGAAAAGGGAGGATTCTCTGTGGGGACAGTGTGATAAAATAGTTCCTCACAAGTTTTCCCTGGAAGTAGGAAGAGAGTGGTGGTCCCCAGAGTTCCTGTGTCCACTCTGAATGACACTCGAGCAGCTCTGCTCTCTGGGGAGCCACTATTCACGAGGCACAGGAAAAAGAAAGAAGGAAAAAACACAAGCAAAGTAAAAACACTTTCCTGTTTTTTTTCTCTTCTCTCATCTTTGATGCTCCTCTGGTACGAACCTGGGTTTTCTTTTTCGCTTTTAACACCACGCAAATGAAAACATGCGAGGGAAAGGAAAGGAAAAATGAGGCACCCTAAGGTGGAAAGAAGAGTGCAGAGTGAACAGGGGAGCATTTGGGCTGTTTTCATAAAAAACAACTGAGCCAGAGAGAGGGAAGTGGAACGCCTTGTTAATGTGCTGCCTACAGTACAACCTTGCCTTAACACCTAATATTCCCCAAGAAAAGTGTGTGTTTTGTCTTGCATACTTATGCGTGCATAAGAGAGACCTATCTAGTGACCCATGCTAACCTATGAACAAAAAACAGCTTTACTCCAAATGGACTGGATAAACTAAATGGAAATTAAAAAGCCTTTCATTTCAAAGTTTCTGAGAGTGGGCAAGAGGACACACAGTAAATAGGCATGGCGGTTATTTGAAGGCCAATTGGCTAGAAACTCTGACAGATCTCAGCTGCTGATTCTTACTACAATATTTTTTTTACCTCTCTGCAGATATCATGGCCTCTATGAAATATATTTTCAAAAATAGAAGAAACATGACAGAAGTTAAATAATTCAACTGACAATGAGCCAATAACCATTTAATGTTTTCTTTTATCGTTTTATTCTCACCCTGCCTCTCTGCATGTACGTACCTGTTGTTGATTATTGTACTGCTTACTCTTCTGAACACAAAAACTTGGCTCTGCTAATGCAGATAGCGGCTTAACGACTCTAAATTAGGGGAGATGCAGTACATCAGCCGAAGAGGTCGATAGGCTTGTCAGACCAAGCCATAGCATATTCAACATCAATTGGATAGACTGCTTAAACAGCATCGTAAAGGGTCCCGGCTAGGACAACAAGGAAATGGGTAGGAAATGGGTATGCCAGTGAACAGTAAGCAGTAGCTCAGAGAAAAAACTATGCATTCATTCCAACATCAATTCTACCATATGAGGGAGAATGCCAGAAAAAAATAAAATAAAATTATGTCCCAATATATAGTATTCCAAATGTGGCATGCTAAAAATACCAAGATGTCCTACTACATCTGGTTGAATTTTGCAATATGGAAGCCAGCATGCTATTTTTGGCCATTCTGACCCACAATGCACTGCACGGCGAAAGATGAAGTCTTGCATGAGTTAGTCTTGCTTAGCCAGCCCATTCTGTAAAACATAATGATCTGGCTGCACCACACTATTATTTTGCTGTACAGGAAAGAAAACACTCCCAATTTGTTTGTATTTCTTTAAACCGATCACAGTTGCCGGTGACGGGGCTAAGCTAAGGCTTCAGATTCAGTGTTCCCTCAAAATAAAGATGGCTGGAATTGTTTTGGTGGCCAATTTACACTCAAGGAGATGAATGCTGGGATTAAAATAGGTCATTTACATTAGGAGTTTGTTTGCATACTGCATGCACTTTGCAAGGACAGCTATAGGACGTATTGCAAGTGAAGGAAAAAAGTAAGTGACTTGGGCTGCAGATTTTCACTTTTCCAGACTGCATGTCCTGCTATGTGCGCAACACAACCATAAAAATATGGTGCAAGTCACATCCACCCTACTTCCCTGCACGTGGATTTGTAAACCATTACCAAATTTAAAGATTAAAACTTGACGGTTGAGACAGCAAAATGTTAAAGTTAACATAAAAGAAATTACCATATGCAAAATACACACAAACAACAAATGATAAGAATTAATTGCGCTGTGAAGCTGACAGGCATAAATATAGACTTGTTAAAGTGCTAGCACTCTACCAATACCCAAACAGGCAACAGCTCTATGCCAGTGTCTGTCATCTTCGGGGACGTGAGGGTGTTTATGATATAGGCGCTCCAGTCTATATGTGTCCTCTCCTGCCTTGGGGAGTGGGTTGTGAAAACGAGGTTGGGGGCCTATAGCTGGTGGTGGCAAACAACATGGTACAAGCCAGTAATCTATAGCCAAGAGATGCTTCTACATCCAAGCCCTCCTCCATCTCTTCCTGCTGCCTGGCTGCCAGACACCCATACTGCTTCTGCACCATATACACATCACTCTCTGCATCCCCTGCCTTTCCCGCACCCAGGTACACCATCACCTATTTATTTATCCTGATACTGAAAATAAAGAGAGGAATGAAAACACACCTTTTTCATTATTTTTTCTTCGTTCAAGTGCTTTCCAGCTGACTAAAGTTCATATTTATGCTAATATGCAGCACCTCTTTCCGCCTCAGCCTCGCATGGGAGATGGGAGCCAGGCTAGAATTAATGACATTGCATTGGCGGTAATGTTTGCCGCGTTTCATTAGCTGGTATATCTTTAATTTCCAATAAACACAGTAATTAGGGGAGGTATCCGCGGAGACAGGCCCTGGCAGGCTGCTGCTGTGGTAACAGCTGTAACCGAATCTGCACAGAGGTAACAGCAGTCAAGGAGGACTTTCAGCTTAACCAAATCCTGCCTCGCAGTGGGAAGGGCCTCGATTCAATTATATGAAAATGAAGCCCGCCACAGATATCACACTGCCCGCTCACAGAAAGGTATGAGGAAAGGAAAACAAAACATACACAGGAGCATCTGCAGAACGATGGATCCATCTATCTCTATGTATATGCTATAGGTAAGGTATGTATAACACTATATATTTATCTAAAAATCAAATACTAACATAAATGTAGTCATTTCACCTTTTTCCTTTAAATCTTTCAAAGCTGTATCTCCCTTTGGTCCATGTTTCAAAAGCCTGTTCTTTCAAAGAGCACTTTAGAGGGAGGGGAAAACATTCACAGAATGTTCTAAAAATCAGTCCCTCACATATTACACAGTCTCTTGCTCACTGTGAGCACAAAGGGCAGGAGAATGGATTAATCCTACACATTATAGTCAAAGGACTAGTGAGACTCATGTACAGAGAGGCAATTTACCATCCTGACCTTTCAATCTCTAAAACGCTCTGCATATCCCTCCCCTCCCCCTACACACATACTTTTGAATTCTCTCCTCCAACGCAAGTGCCGAAATCATCTGAGGATTTCTTCATCTCAACATGTCTTGATGAACACAGTACGATAAAAATGGGGGAAGAAAGAACGACGAATTGAGCAAAGGGATTGACTAGATAGGAGAGAGATATAATGATAGAGACAAAGAAGTGAGAATTTCTCCCGGAGAAAGGATACGGGGCCAGGTAGCTGTGTGGCGCTGCTGTGAAGGAGAGGGGAGCTATAATGGAAGCTGACACTGCCTGCATTTCCAGTTCTGACCTCCCAGTCACAGTGTCCTGTTTATTTAGAGACAAACAAATACTGAACCACAAAGAGCTAATAGGCTGTGCTAGGTACTCAAACTCAGTCACCCCCGTGTAAGGCAAGAGGGCTGAATGCAAGCTGAACGGAGCAGATCTTACAAGGTCTGAGTGTGGCAGGAATTACATTTTTATCTTGGGAAATTGAGGCAAAACAGCATTTCAGCTTTACGCTACAGTTTTCAGGACAGATCATTTAAAGCCTGTATTTAAGGCATCTGGTGGCCTAATGGTTAACTAACATACACATAACCATAATGTCTGTGGTTCAGCTCCCAGGGAAACCTTTGTGGCATGCCATACCCTTCTGTCTGCCCTTGTAACTACTCTGTTTCTCCAGATTGTCAATTGGTACTTAAAGGAAAAACAGCAAAAACAATAAACACATACCATCCCGATTTAGCTTTGTGTGGTATATTCAGTATTTTTTTTTTATTTTTTATTTTTTCTTTCTACAATTCACTGAATCAATGAAAATTAGTAGTATCTACAATGGAGGTGATTGGCATAATCTACCTGTTATAGCATATAGATTTTGCCAAACACTCCCATATTCAGCCACTGACTTTTTGTGTTGTCCAAGCTAAATATTCATATCATATCATATCATATCATATCATATCATATCATATCATATCATATCATATCATATCATATCATATCATATCATATCATATCATATTATATATATGTACTTTTGTAATTTTATCAGTTTCTTATTTTTTCAGTTTATTTAATCATTGGTTTTTATGTTCTCTTTAGATTTGTTGACAGTTAAAAATGAAAATTATCCTCTTAGCCTTTAAATTTTGTAGTATGAAAAAGATTTAAAGAGTAGGGATTTCTGAAGGATGACGGAATTATTTTTTATTTGGTAGGTTGGACATCCTCTTGTCAGTGCTTGTGCAATGTACCTTTGTTCCTCAGATCCTGTCCCTCCCCTTCTCTGTTCCTGCTCGCTCCTCACCAGTTACCAGATCACGCAGAGGCTGTTGAAAGGTCATAGCTCACCGGTGGGTCCCTGGCAGCCAACCTCTCCCGCTGCCCTCCATAGAATCAGGCTCTGCATCCGGTCTGTGTAGGCCACAGAGCAGCCTTGCTTCCCAGTAGGCTCCCTGAAGCCCCAAGCCCAGTTTGGTTTCTCCCAGCATGCATGATCCATAATGTCAGACATCTCCATATTCCCCGTAATCAGCAGATCACCTTGGGACTGAGTGCTGGGCCGTAATTAGCGACACTGGCTTACTAGTCCTGTTCAGACTTCGCACAGGAGAACAATAAGAGTTGACGTCTCCATCTGCCGCCATGAATTACTGCCGCCGCCTTCCTTCACTCTCGTCGCTGAGAGAGATTCACAGGAAAGGGAGGAGGAGCTCACTCACTTTTGGAATAGCTTGCACCCTAAGTCAGAAAGCAGCGGGCTCAAGCTGTGTCTTTTCACCCTCCCATCTCAGTTGATCTTTGGGTGAGCATATGGCCTGAGAGTCGACAAAGTGCAGCGTCTCGGCAGGCTGGATTAGGGATGGAGTAACAGGCTGCGAGGGAGTGGTGATGGGCACTTTGGCGGGAGCATGGCGTAATCTACCCAGCAAGGCAAAGCACAGATGCTGGGCCAGGCGGGGAGGCTCAGTCCTCGTTAAGGGTCCATTACAGAAAAGTCCTCGTTAAAGAAACACCACTGCGCGTAGATACCGTCCGATAGATGAGCAGGGATGGTGAGGGAAAGATTTAATTAAATAATTAATTTATAGCCCCACCATTTTCACCGTGATCATGTCTCCATTTCCCTCATTAAGCAATACAGGAACCTGGTTGGGAGGAGCAGCTTAAATGCAAGCTCATTAATGTATTTCCCCCAAAAAACACTAGATATTTTGTCTCTGTTGCTGACTCTCCCACATCCAAAGTCCCTTTCCACCTATTGTGTGAATAAATTTCACACAAATTCCGCTTTCTGCCTGTGCCTTCTGACAGGCTTATTTGAGAAAATGCTTTTGGTTAGCCAAGCAAGGAGATGTGGTGAGGTAAGGGAGGGAGAGAGGCCTGAGGAATTCTGCTCAATTGAGCACTGGGGAGGACGTTAACATGGGGCCCCGGCACCTCTGCCAAAATGAGTTAGCCTTACTTGATGTTTCAGTGTTGATTAAGAGACAGGGATGGGAATAGGTTTCAGCTCTGTTTAGTAAAGGAGCAGCAGGTGCAGGTTGGGACAAGCCAAAGTGATGACGGTGTTGACTAGCGTCAGTCTGTACACTGCAAAAAATGTCTTCCCTATCCGGTGATTCATCACAACATTATTGTCTTAGCAGCAAAAGGCACAGAAAACCTACTTTATACAAATGAGATCTTTATGTACCAGCTCAGTTTATTCATTGAGCAACACCGGCTCTAACTAATAATAGCCCTAAGTTGTCATTCTATGAACATTTAATCCTCACATAGTACATAAATGGTTTGGATGGCATCATAGGACTGGAGACTGTTTTGGCTTTTCCTTTCTCCTTGGCTCTATCGGTTTCCATGCATTATGGTAAATAGGATAACAATAATACACAGATATTTCTATCTAAATAATTTCAGGAACAATAGTATGCTGACACTAACAAAAAGAATTGGTGTGGAAGCATAGTTACTCAAATAAACTGTGTGTATCTATGTTAAGAAATTCTATTATTATTTACTTGCAACCCATACAGCCCCAGTTTCCATGACTGCCTTGTCTAAAAAAGAAGAATGTGATTACAGTAAGAAACCAGCCTACATCCAAATAAACTCATTATGAAGTTAAATCTGAATAAATAAAGAATATCTGCAGAGCCTTTTTTAACTTTGTTTCTGTACTGGCAGGAAAAAGGTTTGACAGTATTCCAGTGTAATAATCAGTCCGATGATAATCAGTCTGTCAGTTTTTAAAGGAATCAAATTCTTAAACAAACCGAATTGGTTCCATTGGAAGTTTAAAGTTATCCAATTGTTTTACAACAATAAGACTTAATCATCAGGTGCAATTCAATAACATTTCATATAGACATTTTCTGCAGTGTGGAAGCTGAAAGGAATTCTCTAGAGAAGCACGTAGGCCGAACTGATGTAGGGAAGATTTTTCCTCTCCCTCTTTTCACTGTAACAACCTCCCTGAGCATTTCATAGCTGCATATGCTGCTGCTTAAAGCACCGCTGAGATTTATGCCGTTGTCAGCTCACAAGGGTGCAATCAGGAATAAAGATCCCATAAACCCCTCTGATGTGTCCACAGGTACAGCAGCACTAGGTTATTGCTGATAGCGGATAAAAACCACGTAACTGTGGGTTTGACTTTTTTTTTCTTTTCTTATTTGAGGTGAAAGCTCACATAGTTACTTACTTTGAGCGAGTTTCATGACCCGTAGACTTTTGAAACCCGAATAAACCTCATTGCACAGTTTTAAAAATGCACTGACGTCAACAAGAAAACAAGTTTAGCAGTCCTAGCCTTCATCCAACAGGCACAATGCTGGCTGAGAAAGAGGCAGGGACAGAGGGGAGAAAGAAGCCATAAAGATTGTAGAGTGGCAGAGAAAGAAAAAGAGATTAGGATGGATGGGAAAACATTCACGTCTCGTCAAAGCTTTAAGCCCTTTTGTTTTAATCCTAAGTAATGCTGATTTCCTCTGGGTTGCTGAGGTTGCCAAGACTGCTAGTGTCTCTGGTCGTGTGTGTGTGTGTCAGTGAATGCATGCGTATGGAGTATGTGTGTATGTATGTGTGCTTAGATTGTTTGTCCACTCGTGAAGTCAAGCCAGGTTGGCATCTGCTGCATTGTGTATGCTACTAGTGAGAGTCTGCATGAATGTGGTGAGTAACGCTTGGACCCCACAGATTATCCACTATGTCCTATGTGCATGAGTGTGTCAGTGTGTGTTTTGTGTGCCCACCTGGCCATCTCTCAATGGGTTACATAAGTAAGTGCAAACCCTTCAGGGGACTCCCTAGCTCAGGGTCCAGCTGGCACAGAGCTCCCGTTACAAGCTTTGCCTTTCAACTCCATCAAACAAGTGACTTTATTTATCTCATCTTTCACCTTTGCAAAACTGTTTTTTTTTTTTTTTTTAGTTTTCTTCATTTTAACTGAATTACCTGTTCTTCAGATAGTCTCCACTGGGGTGACTAACAGGGCTTAGCAGACATAAGCCCACATCGTCGCTGAGACAATTCACTTTTTCATTTGGTATTTTCATGGTGAGGTTGTCTGTTGTTACGGCTGGCTAGATAGTATCTACTCAATCCTGTCTGCCACAAATATGTGGTCAAAACTGCACTGTCAAAGAAAAAAAAATATCTGTAACTGTCCGTACGCCTGTGCAGTTTGATGACTGATGGGAAAAGTATTTGTGTGAAGGCCGAGGTATGAGAGGTGTCTCAGGACTGTGTATGAGATTGCCGAGTAGTAATCAAAGAGGTGGCACAGTGTCATCGCCATCCCCAGGCATTTTTTTTTTCCACCCGGGGACAGACAAGACCAATTGGGCGATGCTTGGACATCTTGGGCTGAGCGGAGGTTGCACTGCAAACGCTACCCCCTCTGGGCTTCTCAAGGGCCGTCTATCCCACTCCATCGCATCACCGTAGCGACAGCTCTCCCTCGCTTCCCCATCAATCCCCCGGCCAGTCGCAGCTTCCCAATCTCACTGCCAGCTCCTCAGCCAGTCAGCAGCTGCCCAACAACACCAGGCCTGACAATCGCTTACCCTGCCGCCTTCAAGTCTGTCAACCCTGCGCCTGTCAAATTACTGTCAGCGTAAACAGTGGGGCTGAGAGAGAGGGAAGGGGAGAAATAAAAAAAAGAGAAAGGGGGTAAAAGTGGATGGGAAGGGAGTGTAGAGAGAGCAGGGTGGGGCATGTTGGGTGGGATGAGATGGGGAGAGTGTCACCGCTGCCACATATATGCACACACACACACACATGCACATGATTCTGACATATATATCACTCTTACCCCCATCTTCCTCTGATGCTGGCACTTGCTCACTCCCATCAATGTACCCCTCCCCTTTCTTTTCCCCATTTTTCTTTCAGGTAATTCCCCCGGTCACATCAGTCCTACTCATCTCTCCTGGCTTTTACTCCCCCCACCCCGTTCCTCCCACTGCGCCTCCACCACACATCTCTATCCCCCCAGTCTCAAAGCACCAGCTCAACATCACTTTGATTCAAAAAACGAGGGGGGGAAAAAAGACGACGAAGGAAAAAGTAATGGGCAGAAAAATGAAATGACTTTCTGGGCCCTCACGTAAAAGTGTGGCTCGCTCTTTGAGACAGGCAATATTCCCTCAATTATTGCCACTCACTGAACCCTCTTTGCCAGTGGATGAAGTTTTAATTCCAGACCTCCAATAAAATGGACACCTTAGATATAATGTGGAAATAACTCGTCAGTGTTTCAGGATTTGTATGATAGTGTACTGTACATGTGGGTGCTACACACATGTGCTGCACGTATTAGTGGGTGTGTCCTCGCATTCTTCAAGGATGATGAGGAAACTTCATATTGATCTGACACTAGCTGTGGGCTGTCAGCTGTGAACTCCAACCTGCTTTTTTTGTTGTTGTTTTTTCCACCTTGACTGGAGTCTATCAACTGAGTCATTTACGTATTCAACATAACCTCTGTATAAAAATGCGGTCTGAAAATACAAGCTGATATATCAATAATACTTTAATCAGTCTATATCTACACCTATGAATAATAAAATGACTAAACCAAGTATTTGATAGGACACACAATCTGTGCTTATCTTGGGCAGTGATGTAAGTATGAAAGGCTCAAGAGGAATAAATGGTTGGGTTAGTGACGCTAGGACACTCCTGATGTGTAATGTGAACTTATTCATGTTATAAAGACTGCACAAAAGGAGTCAAAGTTTTTATTGTTTTTCCTTGGCTTTTTGAGCTCCAGTCCTTTTCTGGTCATTTTAATACTACTATTTCTGGTTTTATGTGATTTCTGTTCTGATTCTAAAACTAGTTCTAATTTGAGCTATATAAGTGTTGTTACACATCTAGTAAGTGTGACCCTAGCTCCATTTCTGATTCTAGTGCTAGTTCTACATGTATTTTAAATTCTCTACTTTTATTTTAAGCAGATATTGTAATTACATTTCATTTTGTACTGGAGTTATAGTCAGGGAACGTGTTACAATTTCTCTCATTACTGTAACAAAGTTTGTTTTTTGTGTCATAATGTCTCATGTAGTATTTTTATACTATAATTTTACTTTTACTTAAGCTTATTTATTTTTGAAGTATTTTTCTTTGCTTCTTCTAGTTGTAGTATTGGATCTAGGAAGAATTTTCTACTTGTCTATACTTTGCAAGTTCTTGTTTTAGTTCGAGTTAGTTTTCATTCTGGATATATTCCAATTTTAAGATTAGCCCTAGCTGTTAATATATTTTTTGCCCTGGTAGTCATTATTATATTTACCGTTGTAGTTCTAGCCATATTCTCTAGTACTAAATTCTAGATATTCTAGTTGTCATTCTTTTTCTAGCTCTTGTCAGGTAGTATTCCCAGTTCTTGTTCTAGTTGTAGCTACAATAAAGTTCATCCACTTTACCGAACTGCCTTTGACTTTGTATTGAGATGCTGGACTAATTTGCCATAGTAACTAACCTCAGGCACTCAGATTTCTGATTGGTCAAGGGAAGGGAGTGGCCCCGCTGTGCATAGATGAGTGCTCAGATAATTGGTTGAGAGAATTGGGAGTCGTCAGCGGCCACTCTAACAGGAATGGGTCTAGCCAGCTGAGCTCCCAGCTCCTTAAGTGCCATTTTAACACAGTCGTTCCCCCCGCCTTTTAATTGCAATCAGACTTGGAGGGCATAGACATGGCCCCGGCCTTCCATCATAAACTGACTCACACATTTCATATGCACATCAATGTGAGAAAACATGCACATTCAGGGAAAAAAGTGTCAGACATCCACACAAGACACACACAGACACACACACACACACTTACATTGACAACAGAACAGACATCTTTCAGATCCACACTGCTGACACACCAGAGGGAATAAACATGGCAGAGAATTCAGCTTTGTCTCTGACTCAGACACAGAGAACAGGGAAGACAGAAGCTTTGTCTTGGGTGTAGCTGTGTGGCTGTGGGGATCGATAGGTTTAACCAGCAGGGGTTTGGGTCTGTGGAGCCGGAAGAGACACAGGCAGGAGGTTAGGGCTGGGCTGAACAGCCTGGAAATGCTTTATTACCAATACTAGCGAGGCTGTCTCCCATCAGGGGCGCGAGAAGCTTAGGGGCTTGAGAGGCTGCGTGTATCTGTGTGTAACTGTGTGCTGTACAAGGATATGTCAGTGTGAATGTATGAACTGTGCGTGACAAATATTACATTATTGTCCTGGGTGTTTCACTTGCATGCTGATTTTGTTTGATTCAACCTGGCATATGTGAAAGGCCTCAGGAAAGCCCTCTGCTATTGTTTCTGTTTTGTCCTCTCTTACCCAACCAGGCTGAAATGGAGCTATCAGAGAGAAATTAATCTGAGAGGAGAGGAGAGGAGAGGAGAGGAGAGGAGAGGAGAGGAGAGGAGAGGAGAGGAGAGGAGAGGAGAGGAGAGGAGAGGAGAGGAGAGGAGAGGAAGTGAGAAGAGGCTGAGGCAACATGCTGACCTGTCACACTTTAGTGCCCAGGGCCCATCGGTGACAATGACATCACCCAGCTCGGGGCAAAGGGGTGCAGCTGAGAACAAATCCACTGTTACTATCACAGTGGGGCCAAACAATTCAAGGTGTAAAAATAGAGTTTAGAGGCATATTGCAGATTTTTCGCCTTCCGATGTCACATCACTGCATTGTGCGTATTGTTTATTTTACATTTGGAGTAGAACTCCTAGAATATATAATTGTGCATTGCTGAGTTTAGGTTTACTTAGACAAGAAGATCAGTGCATATTAAAGGAACTCAGAATGACAAATGAATCCCATGTGTTATTCATCTCAAACACCGACAGTTTTGGTCTCTGACAATTTCATTCATTAAGCCAGACAAGTCATAAAGTAATTGAGCTGAATGAGTTGTCCTAATGTCTTAGTCCTCCAAACAAACAGCGCTGTCATAATTTGTTTTTAATCGGATTGCATTGTTTTGGCTGATAAAATATGATAACTTGCATTATTATGAATAATGAGAGGAGTGGAACTTACTGAGCAGCATTCCTCTCCCCAGACAGCAAAAACACCAGTCGTGTTTGTACAGTAGATGCAAATCAGCCTGTCTTGCTGTTTATTGATTTCAGGGACACTGTCTGATATGGATGCTGTCGTCTTTCGTTGTGATTTTTACCTTTCACCTGAATCAGAGCAGTTCTGTGCTGTGATCCCAATACTTTAATTAAAATGCGCTCCTCGGCTCAATATTTGGATTAGTTGAGGTTTAAGCGCAGACTGTGAAATTTAATTTGATGATATTTCCTGCTATAACAAATGAACAGGTAAACAACTACAGACCTTTCATATAATCCTCTCCATTTCCAAGTGGCATTTGGGTTGTTAAAGATACCTTCAAAGAAGTATTCATTGTATATGTGCGGTGTAGTATATTCCCTGATGTGTAGGATACGCTACATCAGAGCACTGCGTTCTCTGAAACCACGATGCGTCTGTTCACTTAGCTTCTGTATGTCCTGGTGATACCTGAGAATTAAAATGATCCTAAAACGTACACAATAAACCACAGTCCAAGAACTTCACCATATTTTACTTTACAGCCTGCATCTGAATGTATTTATTTACTGCATTTCAGATCAAACATGTGCACTTAACATTTATTCTAATTAAGTTGAGAAAGACAAGTGTTTTCACCAACATTATTGTCAAACAAAAAAGCATCCAAAAATGGAGTTTGGATATGGAAACAGTACCCATGAAGCTGGGTCGAGCAAACACTTCTTCCAATTTGCCGTCTGTGTAATTTCTATTTACATGGTAATAGTCTGTCAATTCGTATTTGTAATGGTGCTTGGGATGGGAATATGAAGGTGCATGAATACAGCTTATGCTGAATAAAACCTAAATCAGGAAATGAGCTTTGCTTAAGTGTAACACTGCAACAACATAAATTGTATGTAAATGTACATTATGAGACTCAATCTCTTTTTTTTTCATCCTTCCAAATCAGTCCATGCGGTGTTGGAAACAACTACACAGTTGCCTAAATGAGCGCAAATCAACAAGTGTCAGAGCTGTCAAACCTGCCTTAAAACACCAGGAACCTGCTCAAACACTGACATGAATGACTTAAACAGTTTGCACTGTGTTCTAATTTTCCTATTTAACTCTGGGTAAAATGAGAGAAAAGTATCAACTGCCAAGTGTTGTTCCTGCCTCTTTTTAAAATGACTCACAACTAGATTGTGTTTTTCTCCAAATCTGCTTGAACATGGCTTAAAGATCTGAATCCATTCAAATAATTTTGGCTCTTGTAAAATAATGTGCTGCACAATGAGGAGTTATCATTGCACAGCTGTTCCTGGGAGAGCAAGCCTTAGCATCACAATACTACAAACCACACATAGATGCAAATGTGCATGTTCATTTACACAGGCTCTGGAAGTCATAGACTAGATGCCTGAGGTTTACAATCATTTGACCAGAAATAACCTGTAACTTTATTGATATATTTTTTCCTCTTTAAGGATTGCAACACAAAAAATGTAACACTTACATTCTTGCAAAAATGCAGGCTTGAAAGTAAATTTAATGGTAGGAAACCCAAGCACTCAAAAAAAGAGGAAAGGATGACCTGGATGTATGTCTGCTTCAAAGCAAAAAGTGGTCATGACTGCCTGTGATCTTCTTTTGCAATACTCCAGAAAATGTAGTTTAAAAACTATCAAATAAGATACATTTCTGTACCCTAATACCACCTAAACGGGTATACGCTCAGCTTCGAGCTGCATATCAGATGGTTTGATAGTGTTGTAAACCTCCTCCTCCCCCAACACCTTTCTGATGTCGGTGAGGGGGGTGTAACTTTCTGAAACAGACCATCCGACACTCTTCACGCTGTGATTGGCCAGCTTTGTGGGAGTGAGAAAAGAGCCAGCCATTGTACTGCTCTTACTAGCGCTCTTTTTCATTTGTTACTCAACGATCTGTGGCACTTTTCATGTGTACAATCCAATGTAACACTATCAATCAATGCCTCCCTGAAGAGATTGTCTGAAAATGAGTTCCTCCATTTTTTAAATAATATCGTGTCTCCCTTCTCTTTATGACGGCCGGCTTTTCACTCTACCTGTGAGGGGTGTCTGAAGTGTCCATAAACACATTAGCTTTCCGCCGCAGCGTGTCTTAAGATGTAGTTCTCAGATACCATCACCCAGCCCTCAGTAATAGTATATTTACGTAGACTTATACCTAAGGACTGGGCTCATTACATCGACATTTAGAGACATTTCCAGTCTCTTAAATAAAAATTAAACTCGGCTAATTAATCAGCTGCACAAAGAAATGAGATGATAATAGGACCCTTCCTACGCTTAAATTGTTGAACACAAGGTATGTAGATCTATATAACCCAGAGGTACGGCAGAGATAGGAACCCGACAGCTTAGAGGACCCATGAAGTTTTTACCTGTATTAAAGAGGCTAAGACCAGTCTTGGGCTACTGCAGCTCTGGATTCCAAGCACGCCTCTGATTTGTCAGCTCTGGGAGAATGCTGTAATAGTGGACATAATGGCACAAGGAGGGTTGTTGGTGGAGTATGTGTGTGTGGGTGTGTGTGTGCATGGAGAGGTGGGATGAGGAGTGTTGTGGGTAGACAGAAGGAGTGAATGACGGTAGAAAAATGTCTGCAGATGGAAGCTGAAACAGCCATACATCCTCGTTAGACCTGCTGTCTCCTCGCGGCCAGAACAGTCCCCTCATCTCCCACACACACACATAAAAACACAAACATCTACACACACACACACACACACACACACACACACACACACACACACACACACACACACACACACACACACACACACACACACACACACATTCTCCCAACACTAACTATACATACTGGATTGTCAAACTTCAATACTTTTTTTGTGTTATAACAAAAATGTGTGGAAAAAGTAGTGAAAAGAACTGAACGGGGCTTTGTAAGACTTCTAAGGACTTCCTTTTTTCTTTGATTCGATACTTCCTGAATGAAACCATTATGTTGCTATGCCGTTTCTATCTAGGCAAAGTTCTCATACAGTTGCTATATGCTATAACAAAATTAAAAACTTCTGAGATTTGAACTTATTTTATGAAGAAGTTTAACAGCCACATTGCTCTGTGAGGTTATGCATAGGTG
The DNA here is from genome assembly GCF_022539595.1 of Amphiprion ocellaris. Classification (NCBI taxonomy): domain Eukaryota; kingdom Metazoa; phylum Chordata; class Actinopteri; family Pomacentridae; genus Amphiprion; species Amphiprion ocellaris. Next base: position 20,996,413 of record NC_072766.1, on the reverse strand, counting down.
AACTGATGTTTTGAACTAAATGCCAGTATCAGCACTTAGTAGCACTATCAGACAGTATCAGGATTCTAACACGCTCTCAGTATATTTCTGACTATGAAGGAACATTACTGTAAGCACTATCACTGTAAGAGTTGAAGCCAGCAATGTTATGTATCTCAAGTTTGAAACAGGGCTGATATTAACATCCTCATGCTCAGCAGGTTTAATGTAAACCGAGTTTCGTTGTTTAGTGTGTTGCTGACGTGCTAATTAGTCTTATAATATAGATGAGACTAATGACAATGCCATTAGTTGCAGGTATTTTGTTGTAAAAAAGAAGAACATAAACTGAAATTTTGGTTTTCCTCGTGCCGATAGATGAACAGTAAGCACATTTAATTTTAGATGAATACATTAAAAAATTTACAGCAAAAAAACAAAACAGAAATGTCAAGAAAAAGAAAGAAGTCAGCAGTTCATTTATGTCTGTACAAGTCTGATGGCAATTCATCTAACAGTTGTTGAGATATTCCAGTCTGGATCAAAGTGGATTACCGACTTTAGAAGTATGCTGCTGGCTGGAAAACTTATAGAGTTTGAAAAATAACTTAGAATTCCCAGTGTGTCCATAAAGTACAAAAACTCATGCATCAAAATTCAAATTATCCCCATCCTTTCACATATAGTGACATTATACAGGACAGGTGATGCACATTAAATGCTTAAAAATGCCTTTATAGAATTATAGATAAATGCTGTTACAAATGCTAGGAAATTTTCTGTTCAGTATCCTCCGAAACGATGAGGGAAAAAATAGCTTTGACGCTTTTTAGCCCAAAATTCACCACTCACCCACCACCCCCTCAGTATCCGCTGGCAAATTCCCCCCCAGCATCCCCAGCAGCCTACTGAGTCATGCCCTTTCCCATGTCGTCAGCCCCTCCTCCATCCACCCCCAGTGCAAGTCACTTGCCCCGAAGAGAGCTGGCAGAACTACAGTGATTCAAACAAAGATACAAATGGCCTCTCCGGACAGCTCGCACTTGAATCTACATTCATTACCTCTCATTTTCGGAACACACAAAAGCGTCATCGAGCCCACTGTCGTGCGCTCATGACGAGCTTCACGGTGCTGTCACAGCGGCCTTCAGGGCTCACGGCTTACGCAGTTGAGACAGTCAGAGGTCAGTAATGAATATACATGTGTGGTCTGCAGCATGGGTGATACTGGGAGAAATAGAGCGAGGGAGGAAGATGAATATTGAGTTAACGTACTGAGCAGGGCAGGGCTTCATTCCCAGTTCCCCAGTCACAATGTCCTCTGCTGTTGGTCTCAGTCTGGCTTGTGAACATAAATATTTACATGGCTGTCACGATCAGGATTTATAGGACATCTTTCTGCTCTTCCCGTACGAGAAATATAAAATATGCTTTATTCCCTTTTCTTTCTTTTTTTCTTCTTTGTTGAGGTAAGTTTCCTTTTGCACAATAGCAATGAAATTTTTCTTTCATTTGCTCGGGGATGTCTATGCAACCCTGTTTTCTCTGTATTGTATACAGAGTGCACAGGGTGTGAATATTGTCTCATTATATTGACAGTTCTCATCCTTGCCAGTTTCAATAACCAACATTCAGCAAAGGAAGTGCCGAAATATAAACAGTTTGGATATTTCTCACTGGTGGGATGGTGAAGAGAGGGGAAAGAAACAGAGGCAATAAAACACAGACACTATACTTACTGTCTTCCTTTGTAATTCTGAAGCCAATAATAATACTGCAGGCTAACCCGTCTATTGTGTGTTGTCGTGTGGATGCACATGACCACTACGAGAATATTCTCAATTGGTACAGCACCAATGCAAATACCTTTCCTTCTCTATTTTTCTTGCACGTACTCTTCTTTTTCCTGATTCCATCCTAATATGCCAATGCCAAATCTATTTTGTCTTGTAACTCTTCTGATAGGTTGGCATGTAATTAACTCCTTGGCATACACAGTGGGTTGTCATTTGCATGGTAATAAATCTCTGCTCCTTACTGTAGGTGGGGGGAGCATATGGGACTGTGTGTTTAGCTTCAGCAAACATCCCATCTAACCCCTATCAACTCCCTCGAGTCGAACCTGTTTGGTCCGAGAGGGCTAATCGTCATTTCCAGGTGGCAGACAATGCTGATTAAACATTGCATTTAGTTTTTATGAATGCATTTAAGGGAGTGCTGTGGCAAATGAAGCTCTCAGACAACTGACTGCTATTAATCTGATGGTGCATTTGGAGCCTTGTATTTATTTGTTCCAACAAGCCTTCTGCCATCCATTACAGTCATTTCCTTTGTCCACTTTATCAGTTGTGAGGCTCATCTTTCCAGGAGATCCCTGGCTCTCGCCCAGCTATTGCTTATATACAGTGTATCTGCCAAAACCACAAAGATGATACTAAACCAGAGTGTGGATGTCCCCTGTGCGCTCAACACGCTCGAATACGGTGAAGAAATGAGGGGTTTAGGGGCAACGGGGGGTTGGGGCGGAGGGGATTGGGGAGGGCGAGGTGATTATATGTGTGTGTTTTTAGAGATGGATGAACGGAGTAAAGATTGCACTCATCTGTCGTGGTACAGTGCTCCCATCAAGTCTAATGAGTGTGCCGGGGTGACCTCAGTCTCGTAGGTTCACAGGCCTGATTAAACATCGTCTCAGACTCGGCTCAGGGGATGCCGAGCAGACCAGCACCGTCTCTCCCTTCCTCTCTCCCCCCTCTTTGTTCCCCTCCATCGTCGTAATGACTCCTTCTGATCTAACCCCATCTATCTCTATCACCCTCTCCACACACACACACACACACACACACAGAAACACACACACACACACCCTCACCTCCTGAGTTACTCTACCAATGATTTTTACTTTTGTTTGACTGTCACCTGTTTTTAAAAATATTTGATCTCTTGACTTGTGTGTGTTTGCAGCTTACATGTTTGACAGCTTTCCTTTTAAATGCCATCAGTAAGTGTGTGCACTCTGCTTTGGAACCCCTAGTACCCGGCCCTCGCATTTTCCCCAACTACCGTCTTTCTATGTTTATTCAGAACTAGGAAGCCATAATGAGGCTGAGGCTGAAGTATGATGATTAACTGCAACAGGATCCAGGAACCGGCGTAACTCACGATAAGACAGCTTTCTGTGGAGACTTTGATTTATTTGGCTGTAAGGTGCAGAATATCGCCCGTTCCTCTGAGCTGCAGGCCATGTGGGGTCATGAGTCGGAGACATGCAGTTAAGACGCAGCCAGCCAGTGCGTTTTAATCTTTTTCTCTTCACTTTGATCTCAGTAACTTCAGTCGAAGCCTGTTCAAATCATCACCAAGACATTTTAAAGGGTTGCAATTAGGGCCAAATAGCCTGCCATTTATCAAGCTCCTTTCATGTCCACCATTTTATTTTATGAAAGCAATCGATTGTCTCTGTGGCATGGAGGCGCAGCCCAACCTCTGCTTGTGCTCCTAGGTGCAAGCGATGAGCACAGCCGGGCCATCGCTCCAGCAGTGAGTGAGAGATAGAGGGTGATTTGGCTGGCTGGAACGCCACGACCGACGCTTTTTTTCCCTTCACATTTACACCAGAGTAATCAGACAGCCCAGTCTGGTAAAAATATAGCAGCTAGTCAAAATGCCAGAGGCGCCAGGCATCTGTGTTTGCGCTCAGGGTGGGGCTCGGTAGTTTGGAGGGAGGCTGAAGAAGAGATGGAGAAAAACAGACAGAGGTCAAGAGAAGGAGAGGGGAGGATAGACAAAGTGATGACAGTAAAGGAGCAAGCAAAGCGAGTGCTACAGTTTTGTGTTGTTTGGTTACAGTTTTGAGTCATTTGCATCACTCCTCCAGAGGAGTGCTCGGCTCCTTTGCAGACAGACGGCGGGGGAAAGACATGTGGCCGACACAGACTTAGACAAAGAGAGAGGGAGACTGCACATATTTGTACTCGCGCACACACACACACACACACACACACACCAACACATGCAGTCTGGGATTTGTCATCGTAGTAAAAGCTTATGGAGTGAAAGTACAAAATTAGCACCGTTCATCAATATTTAAATTCTGAAACTATGAAATGAAACATATTTAATACATTAAATATGCATGAATTCTTTAAAGATTTGGTTGGCAAGAGATGTGCTTTTTTTGTTATGGGAAGTAATACAACAGTCTTTACATGCATATTTATTAGCAGCCTATACTAATGGATTCGTGAGAACAATGTCTACACACACACACAAACTGGAAAATTATCTTATATCCATATAGTGTGCATTTCCATGCGCACACACACTGAGACACAGAGCAGCAGAGCAGAGCTCCAGCCGTGCGGGGCAGGAGAGGAGGCTGCAGGGCCCTGACCACATAATCATCTCCTAGAGAGTGATCATCAAGGCCTCCAACATCACTGCACAAATACACCAACCCTGGACCCCCTGGCATGAGGGGAGGGAGGAGGGATGAAGACAAAGAGTGTTTACAGGAAAAAGGGAGCAAGAGAGAAAATAAAAAGAGAGGGGAAAAGGAGGGGGAGAAAAGGAAATTAAAAAGTGGAAAGCAGAACAGGAAAGGGAAGATGGGGTCTGTGTTTACAGGGGGAAATGGGATGAGGGCAGAAAAATTGAGGAAATAGAGGGAATACAAAACATAAGAATGCAAGAAAGACAAAGTGAAGGGCTGAAGGAAGAATGGATAAATGTAATGTTGACAAGGGAAGGAGAAGGGAGAAGGAAAATTAGGAGGGAGAGAGAGAGAGATATGGGTATATTTTGATGGGTTCGCAACAAGGAAAGAGAACATTGGGAAGGGAGAAAGGCAGGAGGGGAAAGAGAGAGGGCAAGATGGGAGTCAACGGGTAGATGAGAAAGGAAAAAAAGAAAATATTGAAGAACAGAAATTAAAAAGAAGAGTTGTGAAGGAAAGAATTCGAGGTGAAAATTGGGCCGTGTTGACAGGGAAGGGCCAAAAAGGAAAGAGAAAGGGCAAAGAGGTACAAAAAAGAGGTGGGAAAGAAATATAAAGAGAGAGACAGAAATAAGGGAGAGAGTGTATCTGTTTGCCACGCATGAATGTACAGCAGTGTTGCCCTGGAAACGGCAGCCGCTTGGATTATGAGCTGATTAGTTGCCCTCCTCCTTGAAGCCCCCCCAACCAGGCTGCCTCAACTCAACAGGGTGTGTGCGTGACGCTACCTGGGACACGGTCTGATGAACAATCGCACACACACACACACACACACACACACACACACACACACACAGTCTTCATTCAGACACGTACTGTACATACAATGAAGTCAGGCTTTGCTCTTGGTTGCCCATTGTATTCACTGTAGCCAATACCTTTCTGCGTCAACATCTCAATCTTTGGCTCTCGGCTGGACTCTGCCTCTCTGCCTCTCTATCTCTCTGTGTGTGACGTGGCAGGGTGCTAATCTTGGCCCTTATCTTTGCCTGCAGCTCTGCTCACATTCCCTTCTCTGCGAGCACCTTATCTGCCATCACTGTCAATCAGAGCAGATCAGGCTACCTACAGCTGAGTCCGCTCGACCCCCCTCCTCCCCTCGGCCCCGCCAACCGGCCTCCTTACATGTCCATTACAAACACTCGCACCATGCATCCTCTGGCCTGCAGCATCTTTCACACACGCGCAAGAAGACGTGCAAACTTAACAACCATTATTAGAATGATGGCCACTGGCATGTTTTGTGCAAGTTTGTCTGAATAATCCTCTTGCGTCAGTCTCGCCCAGTGACCACAAACACTTCTTGCTTTTGTCAGAACCCGATTAGCATATTTGACCACTAAACTCTGCATGTGTACCGGCTAATTAGCAGATCTGTTCTTGTACCTGCTCATAGCAAAAACAAGGGTGAAATTTAATTTTGATTAAAATTTTCCTCAAGGGAACGGAGCCAAAGTGCAGCAGTAATTCATTCAAAAGTATTGCAGTAAACAGAAGCTGTTTTGCTATAATACGGTACACGTATTGCAGAGTCTGTGGAAAAGAGGTAGTCACTGGGAATAAAAAAAAGGAAGAATACTTTGAAGAACACTTAGGCATTATTTTAATTTTAATTGAATGAGAAGAACAAATAAATTAGCACACAACTTTCATGATGTATTGATTATTTTGATGGGGAGCAGTTGGGTGAATTTAATCACATTTTTGTTTTGTACTCAACTGCATCATGAGAATGTTTAAGTAACTCTAAACACTTTCACATGACATTTTCTAATTTATATACCTTAGGTGATTTTGTAAGCCCCCAGTACCTCAAAAAAGAAACATGTCAGTACACAAGAGGAATAAAACATTAATATTCTGTTGATGAAGACCCCAGACCTCTGTTATTGATGAAATAAATACTAGAAGGAATCTTACTTTTGTTGTAGGTGTTTAGTCATGTACAGGTGCACACTGAGTCAAATAGACATGCAAATGAACACACATACACACACACATACACACACTCCTGCCCATCGGCAGTCTCCTGCAATCAGGCAGGGCCATTGACCTCCCTCCTGTGATCACACTATGAAACCCACCCATATAAATACTGCACACACAGCCCACAATCACAGACCCACCCACTAATCAGAGGCACTAATCCAGACTGCCGGCATTTCGGTTCACAAGCCTCGCTATGAGGTCAGCTGCACCACAGGTACAACTAAAGGAGAAAAAAATAAAATAGCACAAATCCCTTTTGGGCAGGTTTAATATTTTTAGGCGAGGGCACTTTTATGTGGGGGCAGGTGTGCTCTGGCTCCCTAATGCTGAAGTAATTGTAGATAATGGAGTTTTAAGGACAGCTGCTGATGCAGGTTTAAGTAGGATTTGGGTAGAGATTTATGGTGGAGGGAAAATGGGCGGACGGGTGGAAAAGTTGGAGAGGTTCGAGCGCGAGGGAGTGAAGAGGGAGGTGAGAAAGGAGATGTGGAGGTTAGTGGAGAGGGGGTCTGCCTTAGTTTATACCAGCAAAGGTGAGAAGCAGGAGGGAGAGGAGGGAAAGAGAAAAAAAAGATATGGTTCTATCATCTTTCAGAAAAAGCTGTGGGATTGAGAGGGTAAAAAAAAGAACTCATCCATAGTTTAGTGCGAAACGAGAGCCCGTCTGGCCCGGTGCTTCTCGAGAATAGGGGGTTATAGAGGGCACAAGCTGGATGACTAATTGGGGAGGATATGAAATGAGGCTTGACTCAATCTACACCCTTGAATCAACTCTGCCCTACAGTATGCATCAAATGGGCTCCCTAAGTGGTGCTTTTCCATTGATTATACCCTTTCAATGTTACGCTCCAACTCCTTGTTGGAGAAATTTGACAGAGGGGAAAAAAAAGAAGAGGGAACTGAAGGGGGCAGTTGAAATACCGGTCAATACTTAGCAGGGGCAAAGTAGAAAAAATAGGAAAGCAGAAAGTGAGTAATATCACGTAAACAGATAGCCATGAAAGCGATTTGAGGGAAAGAGAGAGAGAGGACAAGGTGTGTAAAAAGTGAGTTTGGCTCGCCGTAAACGCAGCGGTGCGTGGCACTTCGCCTGGCATGGCACTCACACTTTATGAGGTGTGGAGGGGCCGTCTCCCTCGCCTCTCTGCCCATTTTAATGATACAGTTTAAATGGAAAAGCTGGAGCTTCAGTCAGTACCAAGGACTCTCTCCCTCTGGTCCACACACACACAAAAACCCGGATGGGCATGCATCAATATATACTCACACACTTGCATACAAGTTAACTTGAGACACGCATTAGCATGATCCTAAATGTCTTTCTTATATCATCAAATTTAAAAAAATAAAAAACTAAAAAATCATCTAATACATTATGGGGTTTATTTACATTACAATAAGCAAAATCATTACCTGAACCTTAGTGTACATACAACAAAACATTTGCAGGCCTGTAAATATTAGAGAATTCAAATTCAGTGACATGAAGTTAGACTGAAATGAACAAAAGGCTTGCCTATTTTCATGCAAAATTACATGAACATCTGAAGTTTTCATCGGATATGCTGAAACAGGCTAAAAATGGATATCGCTCACATTCCAACACACAAGCATTCATGCACACGCGTCCTCACACCCGTATACACTTCACACACTCTATACACCATACGCATGCGCTAAAAATGATCATAGGCTGGGGGTACAGCCTTGGGTGAGAGTGGAGAGCGACAGCGATGGAGTCGGGAGGTGAAACCGGCTGTCAGAGCTGTGAAGTTTCCTCAGATCTGCCCTGTGTGCCTGGCCACTGTACAGACAGAAGAGAGGGTTTCTACCCACACCTGTCACCTATCACTGTAACCTCTCAGAGGAGAACATATCGCAGTAATGCAATATTGATCTGACAATGTAGTGTGTGTGTGTGTGTATATGTGTGTGACCCTGCACAGGTGTGTGTGCGTGTTTGGGTGAGATGTATATTCACCTGCCTTGTGTACAAGTGACTGAGCTGCGAGAAGTTTGTTGATGTGTGTCACATTGTTTGTGTGACTGCGAAGTGTGTGCGCCTGTGTGTGATAAGGGAGGTGGCTATGGGAGTGATGCATTAATAAGCAAGAGGTGAGGTGTTAGCCTTGGTGCTATTTCTGACACCTCACTGTCAGAGCCTTCCTCTGCAGTGGTGGACCTGACTGAACGGAAACTAGCGGGGGCCTGTGCACCCTCATTTCACCTTTCACTCCTCTGTATCCTGCCTTGTTCTCTCGCATTTTCCCTCACTCTGGATATCTACCAGTCTGTGGAAAATCTTATATTTGCAGAGACTATTTACACTAGTAAAGAGGTTTTGCAAACTGAACTTTTAATTAAATCTATTTAATGAAGAGGTAAATCCAGAATCTGAGCCTTCGATCTACATAGATGCACACAGAAATGTCTTTTTTTTGCACATTTACATTTGCAATGTATGATGGAAAACTGCATATTTAATGCTGTGGCAGGCATGTTTTCTGTTTATCATCCATCTATAATTCACTGATTCACAACACGTAATCACTGATACTAGTGATGGGTAACTTTTGCATACATAATCTACAGATATTTTGCTTATTGTCATTCATTCACTATATATTTAAAGAAAGCTTTTCTCCTTGTTTGATTATCAATGTTCCCAAAGTGTTTTCTGAATCAGGATAGCCAAAGGGCAACATCATTACCCTTTGGCTATCCAGCAGCAGAATTGAATGTTACTTTAACAATCAAAGAGTGAATGTTTTTATTTCTATACTTCCGAAAATAGTTGAGCTTGTCATAAAATGGCAACGGGGTAAAACTGATGCAATAGATGCTTCTAATAAAACAAACAATACATCTTCCGTTGCAGAAACTGATATTGTGCCTCGCTCTCTAGAAGTATAGGACAGCGCAGTGTGAGAAAGAGAAGGGTATAAAGTAGAGCTGAGATTTATATTCTCTATATTCATGATATTTCTTCACTATTTTTTTCTCATTGAGAGAAGTTTCTTTTTATGTTTGTGTAAGTCACTGTCTGTGTATCAGAGTCCATAGGGGATAAAGAACCAATATTGCAGCGACATAAGAAAAGGAGATGGAAAGAAAGAAAGAAAGGAAGAAAGAAAGAAAGAAATAAAGAAAGAAAGTTACTGATGTATTGTAGATTCAATGCCAGTATTTTACCAGTCATTATTCTTGGTATTAAAGCTGCTACATGCAGCTTCTAGCATCAGTGATTGGACGTTGCCACCAGCCTCTAATGCATCGTACACTCGGGCTACATCCACACTATTATTTCTCCATCCAGATGAATGTCTTAACACTGTTTCCGAAATAATATCAGCACCTTAAGATGCTTAAAAATACCTCACATGACCATTCATGTACACCTGGCATGCAGGTGTCTGTGTAGTAAATAACACAGTGGGTTGGTTGCTCAACTGTACAAAATACTGGCCAAAAACAAGATCAGAGATTTCCTTAACTGCACAACACCTACCAAGCATTGCCTGTGACTCATGTTGATTTATCTGCTGCTTTCGAGGCTGATGTCTTTGTTTTCTTCCAGTAAAAGGCTTCACATTGGGAGCGGGATGACTCAGAGAACAACACGTAGTGATAATTAAGCCCAACTGGACAGCAAACATTCATGTCCAGTCATTGTTTACAACAGTCCTTGTTTCTGCCTATCCAGACTACAATGATTTGTTTTCAAACTAAGACAAGGGCAGCAGTGTTTCCAAAAGTTTCAGTTTTAGGGGTTCTAAAGCAACAGGTATAACTGTAGCAGAAGTTATGCGTTTTATAGGGAAACTGTATCAGTGTTTTACCAGTAGTTTTACCAGCTAAGATTTTGTGTCTGCTCCGATTGTACTGCTTTACTGCACAAAGAGTTTTATGTCACAAAAAGGTACGAGCTGCAGATATTCCACTGCTAAGAGATAAAACAAAGTTATCCCTTGTAGTGAAGCAAAAGAGATAACAATTTTAAGGAGAAAAAAACACAAAGCAGGAGGGATTATGAGAGATGTGGCCTTCATGTTGAGAAACACTTCTTGCAGCGATGCTACTGGTTTAAGATAGTTCAGAGTTTCATCTCTTTATTGTGACAGACAGACATGAAAAAACACCAAACATCCTTTAATTCCAAACTAAATAAGAACCCTGAACTGCCCTTTGGAAGAACCCAGAATGTCTGTGCACAAAATGCCTTTACTTCAGAGGTCTAAACCTGAGCCTGGATCTCCCAACCCCAGCTGTCTCACACACAGATAGTATAGTATATACACTGACTCACAGGAGCCCAGAAACAGCAGTTATTCCCAGTGCAATAAAACAGCCAGACTAACTAATGGAACCACCCACACACCAAACATACTTTTTTATCACACACTGCCTTCACAAACAAGCACACACGTGCACGCACATTCTTTTTGTCCCAGCCCACTCATTGCTCGTTAGCTGCTGCATTCAGGGTGGTTGTTTTTTTCGCGTTTGCTACTGTGACACAGTCAGGCTGGAGCCCGCTGTATCTGCTGAGAACGCACCACCAAAAATACTTCACTTAACAAACTCTTCTGATTACAGTTTGACTTTCTCGCTGTCTCCTTCCCTCCACCCTGTCTTTAATCAGCATGTAAACAAGCACAAGGTCATTTTCTTTCTTAAACGAAATGGGGGCGATAAGAGGAGCGTGGCGTAGTTAATCCTTTGGACACGCTGATGGAGGAGTTTGTCCTGGTGATGCTCGAGTGTTAATTATGCAAGAATGCCTCTCCTCTTGTGGTCTCTCTCTCTCTCTCTCTCTCTCTCTCTCTCTCTCTCTCTCTCTCTCTCATGATGACTCATCAGTTTATCTCTTTCCTCTTTTGCTCTCTTTTTCATGTTCTTTGGCTCTCTTTCACACTGTCCTCCCCCAACTATTCCCTCCCAAAAAAAAAAAAAAAAAAAATCTGATGCCCCATGCCATTTTTTAATTTTTTTTTTTACAAGTGCAAAGAGATACTGTACATGCAGGTCTTCTCTCTCTCTCTCTCTGTGTGTGTGTGTGTGTGTGTGTGTGTGTGTGTGTGTGTGTGTAGATCCTTTTCACATCAGCACGAGGTTTATACTTGTCCACATATGATTAAGTGCAGTGTTTGATAACTCGCTCTGCCAGACTGATTTGCTGAACTCAGCAACATCATGCTTTCTTTACCTCTCATTTAGTCTTTGAACAAATACGTGCAGGTTGCTTGGATGTCTTTGGGTTTATTTAAGGTAGAAATAGTCGAAAGGAAAGGAAAGGAAAGGAAAGGAAAGGAAAGGAAAGGAAAGGAAAGGAAAGGAATAAAAGTGCAGTGGAATTAGAATAAAAGGAACGACTAAAAAAAATAGTTCCATCTTCAACGCAGCTAAGTAAAAGACAACACCTCATCAGTACCAACTCATTGGAGTGTCAACACCTGTTTCTAGTGAAACATTCCGTTGTCTGAAACCAGACTGAGACGTCTTTTGAATAACACCAAACTTTTACCATAGATTTACACCTTTTCAAGCTGAATGAGATGGAAGTTAATTAACTTAATCCATAGCACTTTTTGATGACTTTAAGGAGGGGGAGAAAAAAAATCAAGTCTCAAATATTTTTGGTTCGCTTTTGATTTTTCTTTCTAGCTGTTATTGCCAAACAGCCCAATCTTGATGCAGCAGAAACTTTGATGTTTAATTGGTGTAGGAAATGTCATATTCCAGCGTGCAGCTTAACTAAGAGACAGCAATCCAGTCTGAGGAAAAGACTAAAAGCATCATTTTTGGAGGTATGACAGCACCCAGGCCTCATTTCCATCTTTCTCCACTATTTGTCAGTCTTCTCCTCTTCCCCAGTGAAGCAGCAATGTTAACAATGCTGTCCCCACATTTACCAGTTCTGCCTCATTACAGCTAAAGAAGCGGATAAATTAGCGCAGGAGAGCATGCACGGCCGAGTCCAACTCTACCTGTCAGCGAGGAAAAGATAGAGAACATGTTGAAAAGGCGGAAAGGTGTGAAGGAACTGCTCAGCCTTCAGCACACATTAAAACAAAATCCACCCATTAAGGCAGAGAGTTATCTTTCTAAAATCATTGCCTGAGATTTATGGGTCAATATTTTTGGATATAGGGAATCACGTTTTTTGTAAAGCAAGGATTTATATTACTGAATCTATCATCTTCTCTAAATCTAAATTCTATAATCTGTTTTGCTTTAGCATGCATTTGCTTTTGTACACTTTGTCACATAGAATATTTGTATGGGAGGGTTCTTTTTTTTATATACAAAATCCCGTAAACACAAAATGTGTTTTACAAGAGTAGGATGCTCTTTTTTCAAATCTTGTATTATTTTAATGGAAAACTCATGAACTGCTTTCTCTCTTTTTGTGACTTTACACATAGATTCATCTTTCAATAATCTTTTTCTCTTTTTTTCCTCCTCCTGAACAACTTCTTTTACTGTTTTTGCGATATATATTCAAGACCAAGAAGACAAATTGGCCTGGATGTTGCCATCTTCTGAACACCAAAACTCTCCTGCCCTGTAGCCTTTAAAACCCACTATCTCTCCTGCTCATCTGTCCAGCGCCTCTGGCCTGCCATCTTTATGGGCTGGTTAAGGGCGCTCTTACAATTAACTATGTTTGTGCCCTGTCCGCATTCGTCAGTGAAACAGCCAGGCATTCCACAATGTCCACCCTCCTGCCTGCCAGGATTAACATTTCGCACTCTCCAAGGTTGAAAATCCCATCAGATGGAACGAAATTAATTTTTGCACAATATTCAGGGCCACCAGCCACATAATAGGAGACAATGCCGAGTGCATCCCTCGATTGTGATTCCATTCACTCCCTAATCGGCAGGATGGCCGAGCACGGTGCAGCAGCGTAGTAAATGCTTTCATCCCAGGGGGATAAGAAAAACAATGGCCCTTTTTAATTTCTTTTCTAAAGCGGGCAGCAGAAAGAAAATGATATAGACGTAATTGATGATGAGGAGAGCAGGGGGAGCCTTAGCAGAGGTCTCACGTCCAGTGCCCAGGCCTTTTTTTTTGCTTCATAATGGCAACCGCTCAGGGGCACTGGAGGTTGACAAATCTGGCACGGAGGACAAATTGATCGGCAACAGAACACAATTTGTCCCTTTAAAAGAATGGGTAAAGGCCCTGTGTGGCCTGAGTAATTAGTTTAAACTGCAGCATGTCTGCCCAGGAGTGGACCTGCTGGAGAGGAGCTCAGTGTGTCTGCTGATAAGACGCTGTGACACTGCAACATACATAAGCAACTCTCCTCACAAAGCCATTACTATTGAATGCAGATAGCAATTAACACATTTTCGATAAATGAGAATAAAAGAAGGGTTAGGCATGCAAGTGCAAATGTCACATGTCAGGGTGTATTTTTGAATGTGTGAATGTTCCTATGTTTATTGCATGTATGAACTTGTATCTCTCTCGAGTTCCCCTGAGAAGTCACTCTTCAGTGAGTAAAAGCTTTGTTTAATTAAGACTAAAATAAAGCAACAATATGTTTGTGAACATTTACATAAATTAAACTTTTTTTTTCCTTCTATTCGTACTCACTGCCTATGGAAGGCATGTGTGATTTTAGCAGAGTAAAAATACTGGTTGCTGATTCTGAACGCGCTCTGAGGTGCAGACAGAGACGTACAGCAGGTGTGCTGTGGCCACGTCTGTGGTGTGATGCGGGTAGAGAGTGTCAAGAACATGGATGCACTGATCCATGGCCCCATGGCGGTGTGCTTAGTGACACATAATACTGGTATTGCACAATCTTCCCCTGACCCATTTTTGTGTGACACATACTGAAGTCAATTTTCTGCACTTTTCATGCACAGGAGGAGAAAAAAAAATGCTCGAAACCCAAGCATTTTGCTACCCACTTTGGTGGAAGCTGATACCTTCAAGTTTACCCTTTCAAATTTGAAGAGAAACACTTCAGAAAGTATAAGTTTGTAACTTTTTTTTCCCTCTCCTATCTTCTTCACTGTTGCGCTTGGCTGCCTCATCATCAATACAGGGGTCAGGTGCTGCTGGTATTCTCACTCAGAAACCAAGAGATGTGGATCCCTCCACAGAAACCTCTACGTAAGTGACAAGTATAGGGTTGGGGTGCCACCCCACACTCAGCACTTTCCACACATAAAGTGTGGAAAAAGAGGAAGAGGGAGCAAAAGTGGCAGAGATATGATTAGGCAGGAGAAGACATGGGGGAGGGTAGGAAAAGGAAGAGAGTGAAGTGAATGAGATACAAAGAGAAGCTGGATGTTTTTTCCTAGAAATTTTTAATTGGCTTTTGGGCTTCAGTAGCACCCAATTAGCATGCTTGTTACATGCGAACACCAAGAGCTAATTGGCCTGAGAGGAGAAAGCAGCGCGGCCCTCCCTGAAAGGAGAGAGCAGGATTCATTTGAAGATTTGCAGCTCCAATAGTACCATGTTGGGAGGCTATTTGGCAAACAGTTGTAAATAACATTTTTCCGCTGCAATTGCAGATATTAGTTATCCTTTCTTACAGTCTTTATTGCCAAATGGCATAACAAAAAAAGAAAAAAAAGAATGGCTGCCATAAAGTTTATTGGCAATCAAAGAACAGTATTTGGTCATCAGGACTTGTTTTTTTTTTCTGTGATCAACAACTTACCTGAGAACACAAATTGTGTTGATGAAGAAATGCTAATGCAGTGTTCATAAACTACAATTAAGCCATGATAAGTATGTGTGTTGATGTTCTGCAAATTAATCAGCTCAGGAGAGAAATCATTCACAGGCGTGACCTCACGTGTCCACACACAGTGCCACCCTGCCCCACATTGGGGAATATGCTGAATGCACACGAAAACACGACAGCGCTACGAGCTCACCAAGGGCAAGAGGCTGAATCTCTGATTACATTTACTGTACAAACTGTAGCAGCGGGATCTGATGCACAGGACATCAAGAGCTCATTATGCTCTTTACATGCAATTAATCAAACAATGTAAACAAAGCTTGCTCCAGCCACAACAGACAGAGTCGGATTCCCCAGTGGCATTTCAAGTGTGGTGCACACAGTACATGACTTAGTAAATAAAAGAATGCGAATTATGAGCAAATTTAAGACTCATAGCCAATCTGGAGATGATGTAATAGCAGCAGCTCCCTGCTGAGACCATACAAAAATATCCTCGCTCCTCTCTGTCTGGCTGCTAAGCCTATAGTCTACTCATTTTGTGAAATGTACACAGTGTGTGGATAAGAAAATATCTCCACTGTGCTGGAAAAAAATGAGAAATACGTTTTGTAGCAAAGAAAGTATTATATGAAGGACGCACAAGCAGATGATGTGGTTTTAGTTTATAAAAGAGAAACTCTTTTGTCGAAGTTTCTTTTCTTTTTTTATCAGATAAAATGCCACAGAGAAATGTGTTATTCATCACTGCAAATGTAATAATAAATTTGCATGTGCTGTTTACAATATGCAGCCACCAAATTGTGGCTGATGTGGATGGTAGCTGTTACGCTACCATGACTGCTATGCTATAGCAACCACAGTAAACAGCATACTCTATGATTACTCTACTGTTCACGAACAGTTCAGTTTTACTTCTAAACAACTCATACTGTGACTTTTAGTCTACCTACATGCTCACATTGGGAAAGTAAAGTCCATGGTTTCTGCTCCACACAGTCACCTGGGATTTTTTTTTTTCTTGCATGAATGATGCCCAAGACATTATTAAGTATTTCGGTTTGCCCTTCTTTTTTCCAACAACACCTCAGCTTCAGTAAACTAAAATGTAGCAGACAACAAAACTGTAAACATGCAACAAGAACTAGGAAGCTCTTATCACCTTTGTGCTCTGTTCAGTGGGGAGTACTTTCCTTTTCACAGATGCCTGAAGGAGTTCAAGATGACCCAAGCTCACAATACTCTGTCTTTGTCTGTTGTAGAAAGCCAGTTGGTCAGCAGTACAACAGGTCATCAAACTCACATACACACACCTCCTTTACCAGTCCTGCAATTTTTTATTTTTTTGCTGTTGTCTTTTGGGTTTTGTTGTTGTTGTTGTTGTTGTTTTGGAATGTTTCCAAGTCAGGATCAAACTTGGGAGTTAAGTAAGTGAAATCTACCATTATTTGTGCTGCGGTGCTTTGTAGAAAACTATGCTGACTTTTGTAAGTGAGGAGGCCAAACTTCAACTTCACCCTGGTAATGTGGGTTGAAAGTCTGGCTAACTTCAAATGTGACTTTATCCATGTCGGGAAAAGGACGAGCCTAATTCATGAGGCTGATGACTTTCAGACTCTCATTCTTTTAAAGCTTACACATACAACATGACTATGGGGCTGGCTTTGCAAATATGATTTACCTCCATCAAAAAAACATTTTAGAGGCAATTTAGTAACCAATCGGTTAAAACACACCACATGGGAGGAAATGATATCAGCAGTGAGTCCCCAGTTTGGTTACAGGCCAGTCAGACCCTCACACTCATTTACCCGCTCTCTATTCACTCATCCTTTCTACCCATGCTGCTTCCATTAGAAATAAAGGTAAAGTGCTACATAATAAATACATTTTTAAAAAGTCTTGAAAAGAAGCAGGAAGTTTGTATTGATTTTGCTTCATCTGTCCTCCTGAGAGCAAGAACCTTTTTTTTTTTCTTTTTAATGTGTAAATGCCAGATATCTCACTGGAACAAAAATTTGCATTTTGTTGTCTGACAATCACACGGCCACAACCGGACTGCACAACCATGTCTGTGTGGAAAAGCCACTGAAATGGCAACATTATACGACCGAGTATCTCAAACCATCAGGCCATGACAATGACAATGAGGCTTGTCCGGAAGTGTCACCTCTCCCAGTCTTTGTCTGCCTCTGTCTCTGTCGTACTCTCCTTGTTTTCTCTCTGTCTCTCTCTCTCTCTCTCTTACATCAACACACACACACACACACACACACACACACACACACACACACACACACACACACACACACACACACACACACACACACACACACACACACAGGGAAAGACAGGGCATCTTTATTAGTCTTCTGTATGCAGGCTGTGCTCAGCCTGAGATTGCAGGACTGACCCCTCGCTGTGAGCTGTACAGGGTAAATGTTTACTCAAACCCCACCGAACATGCCATTAACCTCTTTCTAGATAGAACACAAACAAGAATGTTCCTCCATGAGGGCAATAAAGACAGGAACACCTATCCAGGACCATCATGACAATCATCTCATTATGGAGCTGTGGGAGGCAGTAAGGAGCCAGGGAGCTCGGTCTCCCAGGGACACTTTCGCCGCAGTGTACCGGTGTGCCTAACGTTCACTGAAGTATCTGTGATATGCACTGAAGTGCAAACAACTGATTAACCCAACAGAGAGGAACAATATGATGCCTCCCTCCCTCCCTCCCTCCCAAAATGCATCAACCACCTCTGCCCCCTTGTACAAACCATTCCATATGTCTACTTTTTTCCCCCTTCCTCTCTTACTTTTCGTCTCTTCGCTATCGCTCTCTGTCTCTCTGTACTTCTTTCTCTCCCTGGAGATTTAGATGGATATCCTCAGGCTCTGATTAAAGCCCCAACCTGGGAGGTTGTCTTGGTGGTGAAAGGAAAGGAGGGGCGGCGGGGGCCAGTGAGGAGCCTGGGCACCTAGAACAGCTTCTCTTTCTTAGGGACCTGCAGGCGTAATTCAATCACACCTCGATAATTCCCCTGATGTGAGAGTCGAATCCCCCTCACACGCATCAAGTACAGATAGACACCACCAGCTCACGCTCATCCCAGATTGAGGGTCTCCTCCTGGGTGGGTTTAAGAACCCACTACTGGGTACGTTTTACCTGTGTCGTTTGAAGAGGCCATTATTTTAATTGAAAAAGTTACCCGCCCGCCAAAGGCAAACGATAGAAGATGGGGGGAGGAAAAAAAAAACAGGGAAGAGAATTAAAACAAAAACACCAGATGGTGATATACATGGTAAAAATGATTGTTTATACTTACTGTTTGATTATATGTGATAATGAGAGTGGGATTCCTCAAGGCAATTAGTGTCTGTGGCAGCCATATTGAGAGAGGACAGGGGAAGGACGGCACGGGCTGTTATGAAGGAGCGCTTATCAAATATCTCCGGCGGGGTGATTAGTGTAATAAGACACTGCAAGGTGAGATAGGCCACTCACACTCTTTTAGTATGTCTTGCGCGTGTATGTGTGTGTGTCTGTGTGTAGGTAAGTGAGTGAGAATGTGTGTGTGTGTGTGTTAGAATGGGCGAGAAATGGAGTCTGAGAAAGTACGAGCGACTCTCTCCATCTGTTTCCATATCTGTGTGTGTCTGAGTGTGTGTCTTAATGTACACTGTGTCCCCATGTGCCTCGGTGTGTTGGTGTATGTGTGTGATATAATTCCTATGTTAATGTAGGTTTCCCATGTCAGGCTGGCTGCCCCAAGGGCTGTAGCCTGTGACAGAGGGCAGATTGGGGCCACTTACCCCTGGCAGAGTCTTCTGTTCATGGAGGGCGCTCTGGGCCTTCAGTGCTGACTCTCTGGCACAGTATGTTAGAAAGGCACATCCTAGAGTGTCAGGGAGACAGGAGAGAGATAGCCTTATTACACACCATCAATAACAACAAATATAAAAGAAGGAAAAATGAAGTTATGGTCAATTTTATAGTCACATTTGACAGAAGAGTGCATTTAAAGTGCATGTTTTGATTTTTCAGGCACTTAACAATTATAAAACCACAAAACATCAAATCTAAAAAGCATAAAGTCACATTTATGTCTTTATGATAATCTGGGGATTTCAACATTTAGTATCCATCAAGCATATTCTCTAAGCTACATGGAGGATTAAAACACTGCCTCTCCTTCTGAAAGCCCATTTAGACAAAAAGTAAAGTGAACAGAGGCTCGTCACAAAATGTAACTTATGTTGATTCAAACACGCATCTTGATTTTAATTGGATAGCTGTGAGATTAAACTCCAAAGGGCTGCATTGTAAAGATGTTAAGCCAGCCTATCATGTCTATTTCAGTGTTTGTTCAGCCATTAAGCATACAGTCGACTTCTAAAAGCCATGCTGTAACCTTCCAAATGGACCCAGAGATTTAAGATTTCACTAAAGTAATTCCCTTCTACGCGTGGCCAAAATGTAAGACTTACTGGAGTTTTACAAGCCATTATCAAAAACATGTATTGTATTCAAATGGAATTCATATACCCCAACAATTGGAATGCGGCTCTCTAAAGTTAATAGCTTCATACCCTCAGAGAAAATAACGTGCTGGTTGAGAAATAAGATTAAACTTTAAGGTTTTTTTATGTGACAAGTCCTTCAGATTAGATTTAGTGAACTCATGCATGTCTTCACTGTTTATGAGAAGAAATTCATGTTGCTTATATTTTTTAATTCTTCTGTTTTCCCCATTGGATTTAATACAGGAAATGAACTATAAAGAAAAAAAAAAACTAAATGTTTGACATACAGGTGTAAAAACCACTGTGTTCCTCAAGGTTAAATTCAAACAGAGTAGTGATGAAAAATGCTTAGTCACCACAGATTGGATGATTTTTTTTTCAATTAGCAAAAGAAGCAAAAAAAAAAGAAAAAAGTATACTGCTTTTTGATGAATGATCACTTTCATAGTTACTGAACCACACAGCATTGTGCATATACTTTAGCTGCCAAGTAATTAAAACCTCTGGTGATGAGCTGAAACTGTATCCTCACATATCTCTAGAGACTTTTCTTTAAGTTGGAAAATTCAGGAAAACAGAATGTAAATAAACAGCAAATAAGTCCCTAACCAAAATGTGACAGGTTTCATTAAAGGGTGAGTTGCTGCTCTGTTACGTGCTTGGCAGAGCTGACAATGGGTGACCCCGTTCAGAAGAGGTTTTGCACTGTGCAGCATAATTTCCCATTACTACATGTCACACCTACTGCCAAGGATTCCCATGGGAGGAGAAAGACGCACACACACACTCACACAGACACGCACACGCACAGAATCACATATACAGATGACACCCGCCTTGCCTTGCACCCATCATCCCCAAAAGCTAGAAACACACTCTGGCGTCTGGCCAAGAGAGCTCCCTTTCACGACAACCTTCACCCACCTCCACAACTAGGCGGTTACTCAAGAGGAAAAATCACCTAAACGACACTGATGAAACAGCACGCCACACGGCAAAGCAGAAAAGTTTGGGAGCCTGGGGAAACACTCTTCATCCTTTGTGACATTACAAAACTGTGGAACATGAGCCGAGGCCTCCCGGGGGGCACGTCCCAGCAAGGGCTTATGGGAATTGCAGGCTGTTGGTGACACTCATCTGGCACTGCCCTTACAATTTTTTGCTATTTTTCACCATGCTGCTTTGCTGCATATTTCCCGTAAGTGTAGCGTATATCTTGACATTATTTTATCACAATTTACTGTGGTATGCATTGAGGAAATGTCCCCGCCACAAATCAATTCATGCAGCAGCAGCGAAGGTTTACAAGTTAAAACATTTTGCAACTGGATGGCCTTCCAGGAAATTAGCCCTGGATTGCCTCAGGTCCTCTAATTTGAGCATCCTAACATGGAATATAACATTTTTTGAAAACGTTTTTCATCTTCAAAAAATGTTTTAGTGTTTTCAGATTGATTAAAAAAGCAAGCAGAACCCAGGCAATAAGAGAAAAAGAGACAAGAAAAGACAGTCATATAGGAAATAGAAAATGTAAATAATGAGGTGAGTGTCAAGTTCAAAAAGAGTAGTTTAATGAACATTCTGTGGCAAAGTAGGTAAATAAATGGAATAAATTAAATTACAATTGTAAGAGGTGACTGTAAGTATGTATATAAATAAATAATCTGAGAAAAAGGACAAAAGGGAGCATGAGAAGATTGTATTTAGAGGAGCTCAAATATCCCTTAAGTTAAATATACACAGATGTAGTCAGTGCTTTGGTTCAGGTATTGAAGGTCTTCCTCAGCACAGATGGGGAGTTTCTTTTTAAATAAAAGCGTCTTAAAGGAAACCGAATATGCTCAAGAATAACATATTGAAAAGTCTCCTTATAATTTTAGATTATTTAGATTTTTCAAATCTTCTCACTTTTAACCTTTTTCCTCTCATCAAAATGCATTCAGTTTCAGTGAAGAAGAAAAAAACATTTAAGAAAGTACTGCACTTAAGTGCAATTTTCTGGCACTTACAATTTACTTACTTTCCCCTTTGGGCTGCTTTATACATTTCAAAGGAAATATTGTTGTTTACTTTACTTTTTTTTTTTTTTTACAGCTACACTTACTAGATTCTTTTTTTCTGATTAATATTTAAAAATTATATTTGAATAGTATAGTATCCTGTTTTATAATTATAATAATAAGTCATTGTATTAATAAAACATGTAACTTCCAAACTAGAACATAAACTCCCAACACTGAATTCACAGTAAATGTTTGTGTTCGTGCATCAATAATAATGATCCTATAATATAATAAAAGAGCTGTGAAAGAGAGCATTCTGCATTATTAATAGTTTTACTTTTGATAGTTTCTGTAAATTTTGCCCTGAATACTTCTCTTCTGATGTGGAATGTTTAAATGTAATGGAATATCTTCATAGTGTGACGCTGCTGCTTTGTCATAAGAAAATGATCTGAATATTCCTTCCACCACTTTGCTACACAAAGCGTAAAACAAGTGGAGCTGCATATGAGACAAGTGAACCAATCTCCCCCTGCTGCAAGTTCATCTAGTTGCTTCAAGAAAAATAGCGTTTGATACTATTAGTTCAATTGACTTGTTAATCTGGACTTCTTGTGCAGTGTAGTGTTAAATATCCAGGCCAGCTGCCTCGGCTCCCTTGCAGCAGTGGAATATCTGCAGGACTTTAGGGGAGCTTCATATCCAACAGTGCTGGCTCAGGGGAACGTCTGAAGCCCAAAGGAGTCAGTGACTGAGAGAGCCAGTTGTGGAACAGATGAGCATTCAGTTTGGAGGACATGAGGAGAGACTCAATGATAGTATTTGAGAGAAGGCAACGGGTATGTAGCAGCTGGTAGCAGGTTAGGGCTGTCAGTTTAAAAATTTAAGTTGACTAACTGGCATGGGATTACATTTATACTTGCAAGTTATCAAACACTGTTGTGCCCCTGGTAGTATATGGAATCAAACAAGTGGGATTTTCAAAAGCACCCCTTTTTTTGGTCTTTAGTCAAGATGCAGAAAGTGCAAATTTATTTCAAATGTGCAGGACATGACAACAACAAATAGAAGTAAAACAACAAAGGAAAATATTAACTTTACTGTGATGTATTATGTTCAATAACTCAGAATTTAAGTCTTCAGCAGTAATGTACACTACTTATTTCATTACTTCACATTGCTTTTTTAAAATACTGATGTTTGAGGTATATTCATTGTCAGACATATCTAAAATAACATTAAACTGTCCTACTCAAAGTTTAAATTAACCAACTATTAACTAAAGACTGCACTAAATGGGAATTAAAGGAGGAGGAGAACATGGAAAAGGTTCCAAAATTAAGGCTAAGCTCTCGTTGAGGTTCAGCAGAAGGACCCGTTGCTTCCTGTGATGAGCAGGTTAAGTGGCGTGAAAATAATACTTTGATAATCAAATACAGTTTACCGCACCATCATTTCAGTGAGGAACAAAAGTTCAACCTATTGCATTTCAGGTGAATGAAAAAGTAAACCCTGTAAAGTGGTTGAAGAAGAAAGTAGGAAATGTGAAATTTGTCTTTGCGTTTGCAAGACACGTTTCGGGTAATTACTTAAAGAACTTTTCCCCCTGTAATGCTTTTTCTAACAGTTTATTTTAAAATGAAAATTAGTATGTGCTTGCAATTGCATGCATCCAGGCATTAAGAGTAAATTGTGCTTTTTTAAGGCATCAGGTACCTGTAATTGAAATAACTCCAGAACAAATTTGTATAAAATTTCAATTCATTAGCAGCGAATTCATGAATCATGAGCAATTTGCTCTCCTTCAGTCTCCTCACACGTCTGCTCCGAGAATGTTCATTAAACTGGGAAAAGAATGCAAATTAATTTCCAAAAAAGATCCAGGCAAGAAAATAATAATAATTAAATAAAAAATGTTGCAAAACGACGGGATGCTGCAGAACGTGACAGCCTGACCCTCTCATGGGTACTGAGACAAATACAATGTGAGGATTCATCCAGCGCTTCATGTGTCTGCATTAACCACACTATTACCTGCAGAGCATCTTTTCATCTTTCGGTCACTCCATCCATCTACAGCAGGCTGTTCAGAGCCGGTAGCTGTCTGCTTCATACACAGCCCCTCTTCTAATGATCAAAGAGGTCATCTGTAGACTTAAGCTACACCTGTCACTCAGCTTACACAAACTGTCAATCACTGTCCAACATTTCCTCTACAACATTCCTATTGTAGATAAAACACAATACAAGCATGGCTCTGTGACTCAGTGGCCATCACTAAAAGTAGAATTTCACAAGAAACCACGACATGAATCGAAAGGACACTTTCCAGGATTTCCTACATTCTATGAGTCTTTTGCAGTTAGATATTACTGCCCTACTGTGGTCCACTTTTGACATTTCAATGCCTAAAAGGCTTTTTCTGTGTCAATTTGGCAGGCTATTTATAGCCAATTACACTGCGTGGACCTACTGAGGAGAGGAGAATGGATGAGGATATTTAACAACTCTTTGTATCTCCTCTTCCTGGCTGTGTGGTGCAGCTCAGAGTCCCTCCTCTCAGCATCAGAGACGGATTGATAGATAATGCTACTCAAGCAAAAGATTTGCCCCCCACTAACATTCAGCATGTCTGAACAATGCATGCGTTCTGGCACTGACACTAAGTATTATGATAATGTAGTGCTCAGCGAAATGATGGATGTTAAACAGCACGACCTGGCTGCACCACACACTGACGAGCGCCATGCCCGCCAATAGTGTCAAGTCATCCCACGCACTGTATAAGGCTCCCTGACGACACACAAACTATCAAACCGACATTAAAGGCAACGGTGTCTAACAACTACGAAGCTGGATATAATCATCTGTTCAAAGATGAAGGGAAAAAAATACCTCTGAGTAGACATAAGCATACAGTTACACTCATCCACTCGAGTGTACAGGAAAATATAAAAAGTAAAATTCCCAAAATATTCAGATAAGTCTCTGGAGATACCCTAAATGCCCAAAGTAAGAGCACACAAAGCACAAAACATCTGTTCAAATTGTTGCAGTACATTCCACATGAATTAGTCATGAGCAAACATGGCATATTTTGATCTGCCCTTAAATCCATAATTATGGTGCAATTCTGTGTCACAGGACTCAGGCTGTGAAAAAAGGTAGAGCTGCAAATCATCCATTAGGTACGGTTTACTAACTGATGCCAACAGCCATATGCATCATCCATCTGAAACAAATCAAATCTTTCTCATGCACAAACTAGGCTCAAAACCGGTTTCTAAGTAAAAGTCAAACCGAATTTATGGCACAGCTCTAAATCTTTATGAACTTTATGTTTTTAGGGATCATGGCGGCGAGCTGATTATATCCTCCCACACTCCTCCGTTGCTCTGCTGTGAAAAATGTTTGTGTTGCTGGTTATGAAAAAAAAATGCATATTGAATTTGTGATAATGTTACAACATTATTGACATGATAGCCTGTCACTATCCATTGGCAGATTATGATTGTTTTGTGACTCAAACAGCATGCAAACTGTGGTCAAAGGATTATTGCAAAACCTCATGTTGTATAGTGGCAGAGGAAAGGACTCAAGTTGTACACTATTAGTGTTGAAGAGCATCAGGTAGAAATGAAACTATCCACTCTGCTGTAGTTATAGAAATGAAGATCATCTGTAATTCCAGAATCTATCAGCTGCTCCCCCTGTGACATCCCAGAGAGGTTAAAACGTGCAGGTCTCAACAGCAGCCAGAAATTATGCAAATCCTGTGTGAGTAAAATAACGTATTTTACAGCTACAATCCAATGGACATTTTAATTCCAGCCTGAAGCTTCAAACTCATTATTAGGTGAATTTTGTCCAGGTAATGTTTTAGACAAATATGATGAACTACTGTCTTTGTGGATGGACTAAAAGCAAACTGAAACTCACGTAACTGTGAAGCAATTTCATTTTAATCTGCAATAACGCTTTTTGCTTGGCTCTGCTCATAGTGAGAACAAACTGTGAGCACAAGACTTATTTTCAACATGTCAGTTGCTTTGACAAACTTGTTGGGAGAGAGTTGTCCATTTACACATCCACAAGGTGCAATGAAGAACTTCTGTTACTGCACCTATAAAAAGATAAAACTATGCCTGATTTAAATTTAGCCACTATCCCCTGTTATCCCCTTTGTGTGCAGTGAAAGCTCAGCTCCCAGTGTTCCTGCTGCATTTAAAACCCTCTCTGAAAGTCTTGTTAGGTAAAGTGCATCAAGGATCATCTCCGATGCTGTTGTATCTCCTCCACTACCTCAAAATGGTGACATCTGTATGTGAATTTCATTTTGGGAAGGAGGAAACAAAATCTTGTTGATGTCTCAAGATGTTACAGCCAAACTCTGCATTGACACTTTGACTTCTGGGGACAAATTCACTGTGGACAATCCTGTGAAAGTCAAAGGAAAAGCAGAGCATGCTCTTGGTCGCACTGCTGATTAGATGTGTCCTCTTAGGTTTTGGAGGCTGGTGGGTTCCTGCTCTGAAGAATACTGTTTGGTTTCTGGTTTGGAGCTTTAAACTAAACTCTCAACACTAGAACAGGACTTCCAGTGAGCATTCCAATTTTTTTTTTTTTTTTTTGTAGTTGTATAGATGATTAGAACCTTTTGACTGCACCTCGTATGTAGCAGGCGTAGCGCATTGGCTACCTGATGAATGTAAGCCCAACATTCACTCTCCTTTTAGCTCTGTTTTCAGTCTCCACCATCTCCTAAGGAAATTATAGGGATTTTCAGCTGCTGTTAACTTTGACTGTTAGTCGTTTTGTGCTGGGCAAGTTTAGAGTTCAGTTTTTAGAATTATTTTTTAAAATCAAAATCAGAAACCTGCTGCACATAAAACACATAAAAACACTATGAGAGTAGTAAGAACCGAACAAGCTGCAGCCCAGAAGACCAAAACAACAAGCTGAAAGATGCTGGAGGGATCCAGACGGCTTAGTGGAGCTGCAGAGTCAGGTGATAATTCTCTGTGGATTTATTACTCTCGTTGACCCATTTACCAACAAGTAGTCATGTGATCTATTGTTAATACAAAACTGATAATAATGGTTTTAACTATATGTTTACCAGGCGTCCCAGAATCCTGAAGCAGTTTGGTGCCTTTGGTTGCTGAGATATGCACATGCTGAATAAACTCAATAGAACCCAGGGGACCCTAATAATGTTGGCTGTTAAGCCATAATCCTAATGGGAATTGTAATAAGTTATGCCCTCTATCCAAAATGCAGCTATTGCACAGCTATGCAGATACAGTGGCAGAGTGTCTTAAAACTTGAACTTTGTGGGCAAATACACAAATACAGAGAGAACCTACTGTACATGCTGAAAGTAATCAATGAAAAAAATCAATGTAAAGCTCTTGTGGAATTTTTTCTTTTTCTTTTCTTTCTTTTTTTTTTTTTTTTTTTTTTTTTACAATTCATGGCAATTTACCAGTATGACAAAACCCAATTGTTGGTGCTATTTACTTTATATAATAACTACTAATATTAATTTTATTTGTTAAATTTTGGAAATTTAATTAAAAGTAACTGAAAGTAAAGTTAGTGTGTTGACCCTAGCATGTTTAAAAATGCAATTCAATTTGAGCAGACTTGAATTAAGTAATTCATTTTGCCTTCACTTCTCCTACACAAGCTTTTCTCACTTTCAGAATAGGCTCTCAGTCAGTGCTCTCAACTCTCTCCTTGAGTGACATGGCTGATTTTACACTATACCTACTTCTGTTTTGTTAATAACTCTAATCCCATTTCCTTACTCTTGTACTGTGTTGCTTCAGTCTACAGATATCACACATCGACGCAGCAGGAGACATGAACATGGTTTAGATGAGTGGCCAATAAGAAAAACTCATCCATATAATGCATTGGTGAAATCTTATTAAAAGTGCACGCCTGTGCTCCCAAAGTGACTTTGAATGTCATGCGGGATGAAGTGGGCATAATGCATACATCAGAGTGGCCTTGGTGGGGGATGATTTGAACGGACATACAGTCTGGCTTTGGAACAGGATTATCCTTCCCGAGGCAACCATCCTCCAGAGTGTTGACATTCAGGGATGGTCGAGGACAGGCGTAAACAACATGAACATCAGAAATATTGTTTTAATCGATCACGGGGCCTCCAAAGAGGAACACCGGAAAGAGGAGGAGCAGGTGAAGCACCAGCGGCTGATGGCTGGAGGAACAGGTGGTGCATGGACTTCTTCAGGGTTGCACTCACATGAGAGCGGTGCTGAGCCCACGCTCATTTCTCCCACAAGAGCGCTTGACTTGTGCTAATCAATAAGATCATGAACTGTAGCCACTGACTTACATATCATACATAATTTGCCCGCCTTATGAATTATTTTTACTGAGAGTGAACTGATTGTGAATTCAATGCCACTGGTGCATGTATGAATGTGAGAAGTGCATGATTTGTCTGTGTGTGAGAGAGATGGAGAAAGAAAGAGAGATTAAAATTAGATTTAAAATTCCAACATAACAACCAGCTGTCTTCGAAATATTTACAATCAGCAGTGGCAGTGTTAGATTTATTTTTTTCAGTACAGCTCTGTTTTTTTAGCTGAGAGTTAAACAATAAACTCTGCAGTCAGTTCTTGTTGACACAGATACTGTAAAACACTTTAAAAATGCTCAAAAAGTCACAAATAATAATAATAAGAACTTATCATCACATTTTAATGTATATTAGTAGAATGGGGGAGAGTACTAACTGAAGAAATAGTGCAGTCCAAGACTTTTATTAAGACTGGAAAAAAAGCAACTGCCTTTCAAAATGTGTTAATTGCAATTACATTAAATTGAATACACACATTTAATTGAAATAAAGCAAAAACTTGTATATGGAGCTGACTTGAACTTTGGATTTTGGACTTGGAGATGATATTTTATTTTATTTTTTTGCAACTCAAAGTCTCTCCAAGCTTGTCTGAAAAACAAACCCCAGGAGCCTCACACTGGCATTCATTACTATCCCTATCATTAGAGTTGATCGATCCCTGATTATCCGTGGCTTGTCTGACTAATTACTAAGCGAACACAGATCCCGGTCGCTTTGGACAATAAGTGGGGTAGTGAGTGAGAGTGTGTGTGAGCAGAACAAGCGAGGAGACGATGCATGCTGGATCTGTGCCTCTACTATTATCCTGCTTTGTACTTCCTGACTGCAACCCGCCCACGGAGCACCATTACAATACAGCTGCCGTGGAAGTAGTATTTTCTCTTCTGCTAATGACGTCCGAAAAACAAAGTAAGCAACAGATCAGCGGACTGAAAGGTCAAAGCAGCACCTTAATAGCACATTCTGATTGCCTGATAATCATTTCCTCCCCCAGAAAGGATTTATTTCTCTGCTAGCAAATGCTTTCCGTGATGGATGGTGGGGTTTTATAGATATTTTTCTAACTTGTGGAGAAATGTTCTGCAGCTGCAAGGGGGAATAACACAGCATCACCGTCCCGCCCCCTTTAACTGGCCTTAACTGGGAGATGCTCAGCACATGAGAGTCAATGTAAACACACAAAGGCGTTTTCAGCCTGTAGTATTCACGTGGATTGGCTGAACGCGCTAACAATTAACCCCCGCATCCACTTCCACGTGTTCCCCCCTCTCACGCCTCACGTACATTTTGTGCGTGTGATCGAGGCTTCACGGGGCTCCCACTCTGTCCCAAACACCTGCAAATTAACACACTTTCTTTTTTCTCCCCCTCTCGTGCCCTTCTGCCCCACAACTGATCCGGGACGTTCTTTCCCTTCTCTCTCTCTCGCTCTCTTTTTTTTTTTTGTTTTGTTTTTGAAACCCTTCAAAGCATCCCAAAAGTAGAAAGAGACCGAAAACAACCCACCTTTATGCATTCCCGTAAACCTGTCTTTCAGTACTGTGAGTTCGTATATCTTTCCGAATTCCTCAAACAGGGGTTTCAGGTCTTTTTCCTCCAGGTTTCTGGGAATCTGCCCGATGAAAAGCTTGATGGCGTCGTGGTCCTTCATTGGAATGGTGTTCTGGCCGATGGTAAGCCCGTTCATCCTGCCGGCGCTGTTCGTGGTGCTGAATCCATTCTCTTGCTGCACTCCGTTTGCAGTGACTGTAGCCATCTTTCCTCAATGGGCCGGCGGGCAGCTCTCTCTCTCTCTCTCTCTCTCTCTCTCTCTCTCTCTCTCTCTCTCTCTCTCTCTCTCTCTCTCTCTCTCTCTCTCCTTCTCTCTCTCTCTCTCTCTGTAGTCAACTGCACAGTGCACACTCCCCCCTCCTCCGTTATATCTTCCTCTCCTCTCTCCCCCACTCCTCCCTCCCCTCCGCTCTCTCCTCTTCCTCCACAGCCTGATGAGCCGCCTTGTTTGGAATCAGCCTCACACACACTCATATGTATATCTCTCTATATATATGTTATTTTTTTCTCCCCTTCTTATGCTTTATGTATTTCCATTTTTTTAACTCCCCCCCCCCCCACCACCACCTCCTCCTCCTCCTTCCCCCACGCTGCTGCCACTCTGTCCCGTGACGTCAACTCGTACTCTTATGAACAGGCCCCGCCCACTCGCTGCCCTCCCCACCCACCCCCATCACTCTGATTTGCATAATGAGCCCGGCCCCGGCCAATGGGAGAGCGGGACGGCCGAGGGCCCCACAGGGCAGAGTAAGAACGCAAACATTTGTGTTTGAGTGGAAAGCTCGGGACATTTAAATGATGCAAAGGCAGCGTTTGTGCTTCTTCCTCACTGTCAGGTCCTTTAGTTTTGTCTCAGCAGCAAAGACCAAATTGAGTGTTGGTTTGGGGATAATAGCTGATTGAACTGTAACTTTGTGATGCTCTACTTATGTCAAATGCAATATTAATAGAAATTGATGACCTAAACGTTCGAGTCACAGTTTTAAACTGCAAAGAATCAACACTTTTTGTGTTTAATTTATGATTTTAATTTAATTACTAAATAGTCCAGTCCTCCTAACACTAATCCGCTGGGCTGTGCCCATGTTTTCTATCCTCCGAGGTAAATAATTGTATTTAGCTGGCATACTGGGCATTAAAAAAAAGTCCCTGTCAGGTGTTTAGAAAGAAAACCAGCAGGGCTTTAAGTCCCGAGGACCAGTCATGAAAAGCACTGCTGTGAAGCCTTGTAGAAATGATCTTTACAGCAGCGGTTCTCAATCCTGGTCCTCAGGATCCAGATCCCTGCTGGTCTTCATTCTAAACATCTAACAGGGACTATTTTACACCTAGGACGCCAGGTGAACGCTATTAACTACCTGGGATGGTAGAAAATCAGCAGAGCTGTGATACGTGAGGACTGAGAACCACTGGTCTAATGTGCTCATGTTTTCAAAGCAGCAGATATCACATGCTTTAAAAGTTTATGTTCCAAATAGATTTACATTTGATATATATCAAGAATTATTATTGAAAAAATATACAATGCAGTGAGTTAAATTTAGTAGCACTGACAGGGTCTGCAATAAAGATGACAAAAAAGGGAGAACAAAATAAGAGTTATGAAACAAACAGATCGCCATGTCTACCCCTACAGGGAAATCCGGAAAAGTCAAAGTGTAAGTTCAGCAAATGGACAATGACCCTGGAGGCTTTGAGATTTTGTCCAGGCAAAGCATTAGATTTAATGTGCTGCCCAAGGACACTTCAGCAGCACAGATGGTTGCTAACACAAACCCTCTTGCTTAGGTGGGATGTCACCCAAAAAGAAACTACATACAAGGTGTTTTTTTTTTTTTTTTTTTTAAAAGATGTGAACATTCAGAATATTATTGAACATTTCTATCATCAGTCATTATCACCTGTAACATATGCTGCAAATCTTTGTGTTTTGGTCTTTCAACATGTTTTGTGTTTTTCTCCAACATAACAGTAGGGATTTTGCAAGCGAACTGGGACTTTTCATATTTTAGGCATATTTTTTCTATGGTTTGGAACCTCAGCTGCTTTTGTTTAAAAGGCCGGTTGGAAAGAACATGGTAGCTTTGTCAGGTGCTGGGATCATAGGCGCATTTGGGTGAATAATTAAAAAGATTGCAGCTTGCTGGAACACAACACACAGCAACCTTTGGAGTATTGGTCTATTAAAAAACAAAACATGCTTCTCTTTCTTCACTACATGCGGACCATGTGTATAGATGGGAAGAAAAACAGAACAAAAACAGTGTAGTCTGAAACAATGTCAGCTCAAACCTCTGGATTTAGAGCTGCCGTGTGTCACTGTCCGTGGTGCTGAACCAACGCTGCCATTCATAGACCGTGAAATAGATTGCTGGA
Organism: Amphiprion ocellaris; assembly: GCF_022539595.1. Taxonomy (NCBI): domain Eukaryota; kingdom Metazoa; phylum Chordata; class Actinopteri; family Pomacentridae; genus Amphiprion; species Amphiprion ocellaris. The sequence continues at coordinate 20,964,380 of NC_072766.1, read as the reverse complement.
GCTACAATTTTAACAGTACATGTTTGCACTACAAATTCTCCATGTCTTATATCTATCTGCTGTGCACATTTCCGAACCTTCCTGTCCTTTCCTCTAACACAGGGGATGATGAATTCAACGGCACTCTTCACAATAGTTGTGTTATTCATGCACGGGAGCACATGCACTGGCAGTGTTTTATAACTTGCGCAGTGTATTCTGTACACACAAAGGTCTAATTAATGCAGATGGGAGTGTAACATCGATACAAGGCCAGTCCAGCTCATTCTGATATGAGTAATTACACTTGATGTGAAGGCATTTATGTGGATCATATCATGTATCAATAATCAATGGTATGCGGCAAGTTTGTTATGAAAATTGTTAATAAGGGCTGCGTGGTAGTGTAGTAATTAGATCCGCTCTGTTCAAGTGTCTTTGAGCAAAAAAAAAAAAAATCTCTGACACCCCAAGAGGTGTTGCTCTGTACATGTTGCCTGACCTCTGATCCTCTTGTGGAATTCAGCAAATGGAGAGAAGAAAAAAACCATGTCTTTGGGGATCAGTTTAGGATCACAAAAAACTGCTATTGAAGTGCATTCACCAGACATGCTTAACCTCTGTTAGGTCAGAATTAATTGGGTAGTAAAAAAAAATGTAATTAAACAGTAATGATTAGTTTGTTCTGTTGCTTCTGCTAATTAGTAGACTGAAGATGCCTCATAATGATGTATATTTTAAAAGCCATATCTATCTATCTATCTATCTATCTATCTATCTATCTATCTATCTATCTATCTATCTATCTATCTATCTATCTATCTATCTATCTATCTATCTATCTATCTATCTATCTATCTATCTATCTATCTATCTATCTATCTGTCTACCTAACAGAAATGAGCCTGTTAATTATCTGCAGGCAGATGAACTACTTATCTGCTATTTTATATCGAATGTTATTGTATTTACACTAATTAAAAACAAGTTTGTCATGCAAAGTGAAACAAAAGCAGCACCTCCCATGAGCCAGTAATTGAAGTGACCGCTTACTTTCTCCCATGGTACAGATGCAAATTTGACATTTGAATGCCTTTTCAGTCAGTTACTTAGTGTTTGTGTTATCAGAGTAACAGTCTTATCTATCACAAATAGACAACTGGGTGGCCACCTTTTAAAAAAAGAAAAAAAAATCACATTACAGTATGATAAGAGCATGCATTTGTCGGAAGTCGCCCCAGTGGGAAGTGTCACAGTGTACCCAATGAACTTTTTTGGTCACTAGGTAGTAGGGAAGTCAGCTTTGATGGATTATGTGCTGTTTGCTTTGCAGGCTTTTGTGTGTGTTCACCCCTGATGTCTGTCAGAGTGAACAGTCTTTGGGGATAGTGGTATTCCAAGAGCAATGCTAACATCTGGCACTGCATTCTCTTTGTTATGAATATTTATTTATTTCCCATTTAATCACATCTTTGTAGACCATCTCAGGAAAAATCATGCAGGGCTTTTTTGCTGTGAATGGCGATCAAAAACACAACGGGTCTCCCTTGTCAATACCATCAGGGCCATTGTTTCCCAGAAAGACATAGCTAATTTAGCTTCAGTGCTGCTTATTGGCTTTGTGATTTTTGTTTCCTTGTTTTTGTCATTTCTCTGCGGGATAGTTTGACTGCACAGCTGTGGAGACTTGGAAGCTGCCTGGCAGGAGGAAATGCAGGTACTGCATGATCTCTTCAATTATGCCTGTGTGTAAGCATCCTCTTTGTTCGAACACAGGCAAGCGTATCAGAAAGGTTGACAGGGTTCTTCTTTTTGTCTGTGCCAAGCTCAGCACCTGGATGGTTGCACAGGGCACCTCTGCCGATTGCTCTTCTTTCAGACAAAGAGCAGTCAGAATAGTTCCAGCTGTGTTTGTGAAGTAGGGATGAACTTGCTAGAAGAACGACACAGACAAAAAGAAATCTCTCAAGGATCTTGCACTCCCAAAGATGCATCTCACTCAAATTATTTTCTTATTAAACAGCATTTTCCCATTAGCCAGAAGTGAGGATTTTTTTCCCTCGCCAGGCTAGATAGAATTGGAATCGAGGGGGGTGTGAACATTGTAAATGTGTCAGCAAAATCATTTCTAGACTAATGCAAAACATATTTACCCTGAGTATTTCACACAGTACAACTGCTGTTTTCCAGACCTGAGCGAGTGCCATTTCTGTTTTTATTACCCAAATTATTCACACCACTGTCAAGGTGACTTGTTGGAATGTCACAGGCACACCACTTGAAACAGCTACCAAAAATATAGTCCCTTGAAGGAGCCAAATCAGTGACATAAGTCATGCATTGTGCATAACAGCTTGGTGTCATGCACAATTCCTTTATACTGTGTGTTCATTATCCCATTAAACTGGATATATGGAGTGGGCCAGGTGGAACGTAGTCATGCATGAACATTTTTCACTCTCTGTTTTGTAGAGTGAGTCCAAAAGGAGAGCAACCATTGATATTCATGGCACAACCAGTATGAGGTGTGACAGTATTTTTTGTGAATCTGTGAGTGTATATGGTAATACCAGAGCAGCCTCAGACCTCAACTGCAGTCTGTGCCTGAGGGAGGGGTACACTGTTCCCCCCACACAGGCTCTGCAAGATAAAGAACCACTCACTCAGAAGCAATAATTTTCTCTTAAAACACAATTTCTTGCCAGTTCATTTTCTTCTGTGCTTTAGGGGAAATGCAGGAGTGATTGTTGGTCTAGCCTGAACAATGTTTTTGCTAAATTAAGTTTTGCTCATTTTATTTTGAAAAGGTAAATTACATGTCTATTTTCACTTAATGGGTGGTATGTGTTGTCTGTGCAGCTGTTGATGTACTGCTGAATGATAAGCAGGCGTCTTGCTGCATGTTTAAGTTCACTAGTGACGCAAGGTAGGGAATAAATGAGAGGAAAACAAATAAGAGGTCAGGGAGACCATGGTGAGTCATCTGCTTTCTGGCAACTAATGAATCCCACAATGCTCTGTGCAGGCGTCCCCTGAGTAGATTCACATGGGTTCCACTTCCACTGCTACTGCATATAAATGCAGCATTTTGCTTTGTATTAGGTATTCACTGTGAATCACTATATATGTATATTATAAGTGGGCAGTGGGTGTTCCTCAACATCTACTAACAGAACTGTTGGAAAATTTAAGTAGCAGCAGACTTGAGGTCAGTGAGGTCAACTTGTAATCTTGTAAAAAAATAAATTTAAATAGAAAAAATAACCTTGGTACATAAAGAGTGGTTACAAGTTGTTGCAAATACTGCTAAATATGACTAATTTCATGGAAAACTGCAATACATCTGTGCAGCTCTACAGTGTTAACACGCTGCATGTGTGGTGTGTGACAGTGTTCTGTTCAGGGGTACATACATGCACACTCTCCTCTCACTCTCCTTCCCTCAGGCTGCTATTGCAAAACCAATGTCACTTTTCTGTCAACCTAGATTCCTCTGATATGGATTCAAAAGTACCTTCGGCTGTTTGAGCACATTATCTGCAACAGAAGTTCATCCAACTGTTAAAAGTATTGTTATACACATAAAGTTAGTGTGTTTGAAAATGGCATTTAAACAGAAAAATCTGTCATTTTTTTTCCCACATTTGTCTCTAGAATAATCATTAACTTCAGTGGAAGTTGCAATAATGTGTCAGAGGTTTATTATATCATTGTAGTGTAGCCTTTTGATGTAAAATGTATCAAAGCTGTTTCCAAAACCTCTCAGAACTAGTGTTATTTCATGGCCCTACTTTGATAAGTTGACCTAGTTGTTTTATCTTGCAAATGTGAAAAAGTTGAGCACAAAACAAAGCTGCAAAATAGTGCTTGCGTGCACAGAAAGGAACACAAGCCTCAGTACTAGAGAGAAAGTTGCAGGACTATTACACAGAGCTAACTAGCAAAGGCTTTGGTTTGGCAGAATGTGGCATAGAGCTTTAATGCTACATGATTGATGAGAGAAGCTGAGCGGAGAGTTGAGGGGATGAGGTCAAGGAATGATGGGATCTGTAGGTGATGAGGCTCAGGATGTGGACAACATCTCAGCCTGAAGTCCTCAGGTTACCCCTTAGGTTACTGAGGGGAGAGAATTTGAAACAAGAGTCAAGAAAAGGCGGAGGGAGGGAGAGAAATTGGCAAGAACTTTGAAAATCAGTGGTCAGTGTTCCTTAACTTGCATTAAATAATAGCTCGGTATTGTGGGAAATATCACTAATTTGCTCTGTTGCATAGAGCCATTTGAGAACAAAAAATATGAGGCTATGGAGTATGAAGCAGCAGATTAGCTTAGTTTAGCATAAATTCTGGAAAGAGTGGGGGAAACCAGCCACCCCGAATCTTTCCAAAGGTAACAAAATGTGCAGCACCAGCTCTCTAATTAACACAATATATCTCATGTTTAATGTTTAATCGGTACAGAAACCAGAAAGTGTAAAATAACATGTTGGGGTTTTTACAGGGCTATGCATCAGGCTATTTTTTAAACTGCAATTTGTCATTTTTCCATTAACAAACGAGATACTGCGGGTTAATTAGTGAGCTTTTTAGGTGCTGGTTGGCAGATTTTAACTTCAGACAGAGCCAGGCTATATTTTTCTCCCAGTTTCTAGCTTTTGTGCTAAGCTGAGCTAACTGGTTGCTGACTCCAGCTATGTATATACCACATACACATTAACTCGGTAATAGCCTTTTTAATGTAGCTCTTCTGTAGCAAGAAAGTGAGTAAACAGCTGCTCAGAAATGTCACTTTTCCTTTTTGGTCTTTTGGGGGACGGAAGACTTACCAGTTAGTCAGTATTGCGCTGCAAGTTTAGATATCAGGTTAAAGAACAATAACACTCCCACACAGTATTGCTGATATTGGCCTTTATGAACAGTATCCTGTCCAAAAATGGCACATAGTATTTTAAATCATGTCCATGATTTTAAAAACCTGATAAGCCCTATATCAGAATAAATGCATCACTGTGGAGCAGTCATGGCTCACTGTGGATTATTTTTGGAGGACTCAGGGAACTAAAGAGTTGTCTTGAACAATTCTTCCAAAAAAGTTTCTTTATTCACTGAGTCAGTAAATGTACTGTGGATATTTGTGCAGATATGAATCGGCAACTCATTCACTCATGAAACAATGACGACAATAACTGTGCTGGAAACTAGTGCCAAAGGAGGTGCTGCAGTGTATAGACAGACTTTGCATTTGAATGTGGTGAACACGTGCCTGTTAATGCATGGAAGAGAATACTGTATCTTAAACGTAATATGTAGTAGTACCTGTAACCGAGCTGTGAATGACCTTTATTTTGAGTGAATAGACACCTGAAGATTAAAAATGTTTTTTTTTTCTTTTATAGACCAGGCAAAGACAACATAATGACTGCAGCCTATAAAAGTTATTGTTATTTCAACAGCTTGCAAAGAGAAGACTTTTCAAAGCTGTAGTCATGAGTGCCTTTAAAATAAACACCCCTCTGAGCTTGTCATTACCAACAATAACATCAGCACAATGTCATCAGTGTCTGAAAAACATCAGAGCGAAATTGCTGTTTCAATTTGCAGTAGCACGCTTTGACAGATGTTTTGTATATATAAAATTAGAGCAGACTGAAATGTTGATGTACCGCAGTGTCCTTGGATTTCACATCAGAATTTTTTAATACGTAGCTCAGGAAGGGCCACAGGAAGCATGGAAACCATTAACATTATGGAAATTAGTATCAGTTATCTGTTCATAATCATCATGACACAATAAAAAAAATCTAATTGTGAAGAAGCATGATTAAAAGATTAGCAGTTAGTAAAATGCCAATAAAGAGTCTGCCCTCGTGCTTTAATGGTTAAAAAAAAAAAAAAAAAAAGTAATGTTCCCACAAGCAGCAGCATTTTTTCAGCTCTTTAGAAGACCCAGACTGTAAATAAATGTACAGGGATTTGTCTTAGTGACATTGGTGCAGAGACATTGACAACTCAGAGATTCACAGTGCATACTGACTAACACAGTGGCACAAGGATGTCTGAACTTTATGTACTGCACAATGCAAAACACAATGTAATATGTACTACAGAGAGCAGAACACACATTTCTCAGTATATATTATATGTAAAGTAAATACAGAGAACTCAAACAAAATACAATACTTGAATTATTTGAAGGTTTCCTGGTCAACAACAGCACTCGTTCAGTTTTACAGTGAGTGAGATGCTGCCTACTCTGAGGTCGCCCACATCTGTTAAGTAGCTTCATTAGCAGTGATGATGAGACCAGTGTGCAGTTGGGAAGATGGACTATCATGCTTAGTCAGTGGTTGTGCAAATAACAAAGTCAACACAAAGTCAACACAAAAGCAGGGCTGTCACATAGACACTTAGCATAATCAGAAAGAGGCATGTATTAAAGTGGAAGTAAGACATCTCATAATCTGAGGTAAACAATTTTTAAATGTATTTATTAATTACGATTATTGAGGCACGGGCTTTGATAATTAATACAGAAATCATGTCTGCATACAAATAAATATTAAATACATATTTGGTTTTCATGGTCATTTTGTATGTCCTTGCGGTCAATTAGTGTCTCTCTATAGTTGCTTTGTGTCCTTTCGGTTTCCCTCTTTGGTCATTTTGTGCCCCTCTGCAGTCATTATGTGTCTCTTTGTGATCCTTTTGTGATCATTGTCTGTCTCCTTATGGTCATTTTGCTTCTCTTTTTGGTAATTTTGTGTCCCTTTATAGTCATTTTTTGTGTCTTTGTTGTTATTTTGTATCTGTTTTTGGTTGTTTTGCGTCTCTTTGTTGTCACATTGCATTTCCTTGTGGCATCGCTGCATCTCTGCTTGTGCCACCCCTCTTACCCCAATACCTCCAGTACTTTGTGACCCTAAACTGCATGCCTTCATGCCCTTTAAATACCATAAAGAGGCTCCCATGCTGACACAAAATCCAACTTCACCCTAAACTACTTAGAGTCACATGAGGATGCTGAGGACCCTCATGTTTTGCAGCTAGACAGAGAGAGCCCAGTGGAATTTGAACATCATCTTAGAATCATCTTGATTTCGTGCCGTGCACCAACAGCCTGCGCTCAGTTTCCATCAGATGTAACATGCAGTGTGGCGTTACAGCCAGTCAAGCCTTGTTAGTTGTTTTAGCTTCGTGTTTACAAAGAGAACTTTGTTTATCATATATGCAGTAGGGATGGTTGGATCAAGGAGGATAGCTGTTTTGTTTCTGCTGTAGGCCTTTGTCGACAGCTTGAGGTGAGCTGGACCCCACCCCCCCCACCCCCCCCCACCCCCCCACCCCCGGCAGCACCACAAACACACATTGTTAATGGGCGTCATTATGGCACCACAGAGTTGTCATCACAGTCTATTTTTATTTTGGTGGAGGCCCGGCAGGATCAGCGGTGTGGCATTTGAAGCTCACGCCGCTGACTCACAAACAGTGTTGCTTCACAGAGCCTACACAACTAGTTCACAAGCTGTTCTGTCGCACACATTGCCTTCCATCACGGTGCTTTGGAGAGACGGGAATAAAGTAACATGTTCCTCACTAAATCTATTTTTCATTAGCTTTTAGCATTGTGTTGTGCAAGATGTTTGATTTCGACAGTGCTGCCTTCAGAGTTTTGGCTCAACACATCAAAACTCCTACATCTCTTCACAACTCCGAAAACCATTGGAGTCTTCTTTCTTGTATTTGAGTCCAGAAATAGGAAACACTGAGCAGACACAGGCAAACACATATGCCAAAGAGGCAATTTGATAAAGTATGTGCGGGTTTTAGTTTACAGCTTCAACAAGTATAAAAGAAAAGTGGTTTTATATGTTTTGATAAAAGGTAAACAGACATTGCATTTTATTAATAAGAAGAAAGAGAAGAACAAAATGATAATAACACAAAGGCACATAATATTCTTTTGACCTTTTCTGCACCCGTAACTGTCCTTGCTCCTTTGTTTGTGCTGAATCCTTTTCAATTTCCCCACTGGGGAACGTATATTGAAGGTGCAGTGTGCATCTGAGTGTGTACGCATGTGTGTGTGTCTCTATATGATTCACACACCAGCCTGAGTATGTGGTAGAATAGAAGCCCCCTTCTCTTAAGATGTCTGAGGACCTCAGGGGCTAAATATAATATTGTTGTTTTCTACTTATTTTCTAAGAATGTTCCATTCCCAGTAGTGTGTTTCCATCCAATATAATGCTATTTATTGTGCTGGAAGGACAGGATATGTTTGTTCTGCCATCTGAAGAATGTATTTTGTGTCTCCAAGCACTCAAGGTTGTACATTGAATGCTGCATAACTGCACTGACATAGAGTACAAATAAAGGTCCAACTGCAAGATGTTTCAGTCCGTAAACTTTTTATATAGTTTAGTCTTTATGAAAAAAATTTATAAATGTCTTTTATATGCTGCTAAACCAATGAATACTGCAGAAGAGAAATATACTGGTTTATGATACAACTCCATTTGCTATTCAAGTGTTTCTGAATTACTTATAGTTGTTATAGTCCTCATATTCAAGCACCTTGCTGTAGCAGCAAATTAGGAACAAATTGTTCCATTAAGTTTTTCACAAACTAATCATTTAATGTTAACCTTAGGCTAAGACTGCATTAGGAATAACATTTATTTACAATTATGCTTCTTGAGTGGATACCGTTAAGAGATGATATTTGGTTATCTGTAAATTGCAAGCTAATGTGTATTTTTTCACATATACTGAACATTTGTGTGTACTTGTTTGTCACACTTTTTTCTGCTTATCCTCTCAGAAATGTTTTTCTTCAGTTTTTTTTTACCAAGATTTATGAAAATAATGAACTGCAATAATATAGTTAAGTCTTACAGTATAGTCGTTCATTAGTGCACAACATAGTAGATGTAAAGTATTGTATCTGCAGCAAAGTGCATTCTTGAATGAAAGCACATGGGCAAGGATGCAGGCTATGGATAATTATGTTCAGATTAATATTTACATTTTGTGTTGGAAGTATGACAGATGACTGAAGCGAAACTTACTGAAACTAACTTACAAAAATAATATGTCTCAGATAACAACAACATTCTTTCCCATGTAGTCATGTACTTACATAGTAGCTTTGCAGACATTAGGTAAAACCATCAACCTGCGAGCTGGATTGCAACCATTGTTCTCCTCTGATGGATCATTTGCAACAATCCAGAGATAAATCTGCTTTCTATTTTTGGGCTCTGACAGCCTCTACCTGTATCCAGCCGCCTGCTAGCCCCCACCCAGACAGTGACTGGCCTAATGTCTGGTCGCAGTGGCTTCCTTGAAGCGCTCCTGCAAGTTAATAAATTCTGGGCCATCTGTTTCTATACAGCCCCTTTCCATTACCAGGTGCCCCCCCTCCTTGGACTTCTATCTAATTAACTTTCCTCGCTCTGCCTCTCTTTGTGGCCACATCCAAACTGGGAAAGAGAGGTGGGGAGAGAGAGGACAAAGACAGTGAAAGAGGGGAAAGGTAAATTTGTTTAACCTGATGTTTTGAGGCAAAGTAAACAGTGTGGTAACCTAGTTAGCCGCAATGCTTTTTTCTGTGATTTAGCAATGATGTTATTAATAACCATGTGAGTCTGAAGGGTACTTAACCATGCAATAAAGAGATGGGGCATTGAGTGCCACTGTTCTGCCTTCGCTTTGGAGAGGAACACTAATTGCTAGTCGGGGAATCTAATGAAAACCCTCCAAACAAATAACAAAGCAGACAGTGAAGAGTGTATGAAGTAGAACAAAGGGAGGAGAGCAATGCAAGGCAGAGAATATATGAAATAATTAGAATAATAAACACTGTTGCTATAGCTATTAAAAGCAGTTAATGCTTCACAAACAGTGAACCAGCGGTAATTTAAAGTCACAAGTAAAAACAATAAAAATGCCACCCATGAATTGGAAAAGGTATTAGAGATCAATAAAACACGTATTTATAGTGAGAATGAGCTAGGTAAAAACACATAAAAAGGCTTTCTGCAAAAGGTTTTTTAAGAAGAGATTTAAAAGCTGACCCAAAGGGACAGGAAATGATCTCATTTCATCATTGGATGGCTTTTTATCAAATAAACATGAGCAACATGTTTCGCTCTCACAGATTTTGTGCCCTTCCTTTGGATGAATGCTGTTGTTGAGAACAGAAATGGCTGTGGAAAGAAAAACAGCTCTCTGACACTGAAAAGACTAGCAATGCCCACAGCATATAACGCTTTTAACTACTTTTTGCTCTCACAATCTAACTGAAAGCATCAACCATCAAAGCCATTAGGGTGCCAGAGTGCCCCTGTGGTTTTGCCATTAGCCCATAATATATTGGCAACAACATGCCACAACGGCACTACAGTATCATCATACATGCACTGAGGAAAAATGTGGCACATAAATTGCATCGCCAAAAGAGTGCAACACTCCACACAAGGTTAGGAATCCCCATCGTGGAGGAAATGTAAGTTATGCATCTACATTAAGCTGTAATGTTCTTGGAGAAGATGATGCCACTTTTTATGGTGAGGCTGTTGACTATTCATGAAAATCATGAAGGTGGCTGTTGGAGATTAGATTCCTGCTGTTGCTGGAAACCCTCGTAAGTCCAACTAGTAATTTTCAGATTTGTACCTGAGCTGAAGGTTTATATTGCACTTTATAGGAAGTGCCAGCTGTGTGACCCTAAGGCCCACAATATCTATTCATAAACTACAATAAGGGTGCATGATTGTCAGTATGAAAATAAGGCTGCTTTTCAAAGATACAAGATTTCTTCCCAGTGGCAGCCGTATTTCTGACACGTTTTAGGCATTTCCCATTTGCATGAATCCTATGCATATTACATCGCTCCGACCTGTTGGCTACTATGGGAATTGTCATCATCGGTTGCAGGCAATAACAGTAAGTTACTGCTGCTTGTCATATGCTACCCTGCTTCTGCCATAATTTATGTGCATAGGACTATTGTCTTCAGGCCCATGGGGCATTTTGTGTGCCTCAGATTTCAGCTTCATGACGCAAGGAGCGGAGAGCCTCCACCAATGCCAAGTGTACCAAACCTGGCACATGCTGAGATTTCCTCTCCAAATGCGCATTTCCTTTGCTTGTCCAAGTAGAATCTGTTAGGTGCAGAGGGAAACACATGGCCTTCCTGTTGACAGAGTCAGAGAAGGCTACGTATGAACAAAATGATCGGGATGGTTTGCACCTCTGAGGAACTCATCCAGAAGGGCATGTCCCTCATTACAGCTGTTTGGAGAGAGGTCTCGATTTGCCAGCACGCACTCCTCTGCGTCCTCCAGCTACAGCAGGTCAGGGAGGGAGGGAGAAGTCTCTGACATGACCTCCAGTGAAGTGAGCATGTCGGGAACCGCTGGAGATTGGGGGTGGAACCAATGGTGGTGAGGGAGAAACACATGCCTCGCAATCAGCCATGAAATGCAACCTGGCACCAATTGGATTGGGCCTGCAGGGAGCCTCAATAGACCTAAGCCTGCAGAACAACAGGGAGGGAGGAACGGAGAGAGGGTGAGGTATGCGGGGGGTGCAGCAAGGGTTGTGGGGTGCGAGGTCATTCTACCTCACAGGGTGTTTTATTAATGTAATTAAACACGGGCGAGCTCTCTGGCTCTGCATCATAGCTGACCTCCACAGCAGAGGGAAGGAGGGGAGGCAGGAAAAGGAGGGGGAGAGGGAGAGATGGACAGGGAGAGGGAGGGTGGGGGAGTGCACGGGGGAGGGAGGAGGGAGGGATAACAAGGACATGAGATTGGCAGGATAAGACAAGATGAAACAAGAGAGGACAGAGCTAAGCAAGAGGGATAAAAAGAGATAGATGCAGCCCGATGCATGAGTGGGAGGGGAAGATGTGAATTTAGTCGGAGAATTAGTGCACGGGACAAGACTGGCGAGCCACACAGGAGTCATAGCCAGGGCATCTGGGGGAAGAGAGGTCAACTCCAGGGCAAACAAAGGCCTCTGGGTCTGGTGCGAAAAGTGAGGAATGTCATGTAATCATATTAGACACAGTTCACTGCTCTGTCTAAACACAGGGCTGTGCTCTGTCTTAGCATAATGATAATGTTTTATACTATAATGTAATTTGCCCCCTCACTTACGCTCAGTTTTTCACTTTCAGAAAAGATGTCCTCTTTCTGTTCTTTCACACCTTTAGATTTTTTTATTACCTTCCCAAAAAATTTACACATGCTTTTTTTTAAATTTGTGTTGTCTTTTGCTTGTAAAGCACATTGGATAAGATCTTTCTATGAGACGGTGCTATATAACTGCACTTATATATAGATCAACATCATCACTATGTAATTTAAAGCCCCTGAAAGCCAGATATCAAATCTTAAAATTTTTATTTTTTTTTTGCTTTTTTGAGTTTGCTATTATTCCAAAAGAAAAAATGTAATGCATTATTTATTAAAACTTTAGCTCTCAGCATTGCTGCACTCTGATTGGTATGTTGTCATTTTTTCTCTGTTGAGTTTTGCCCGCTTCATCACAATGAGAAAACTTCTTCCCCATGCCTTTCCAAAAAAGCCTTGAGAATGTGTTAACGTGAAAATACAACTTGCCATTGCAATATGTTGGAGTTAGAGCTGTCATATAGGTGTCAAAAAAGTCGGTTGCAATACTGTGGTTAGTTGTGTTTTGGTGTTTTAACTGGAACTGAGATATTTTCAGAAAGAAGCTAATACTGTTGGTATGAATGCATGTGTAGTAGGCATCATGGTGGCCCAAGCAGTACATTCACTACATTAAAATCTATAATAACTAAACAGATATCAGCACAAACAAAATACTGTGTTATTTAAAAGCAAATACAATAGTAGACATATAAAAATATAGTGCAGAAATGCGGCGCTGTTTTTATAACATCATGATTATACCCTTTCATGTCACTCAGTTTTCGTGTGAGATGTGAAACTGACTGACGCAGAAAAGAAATATCAGGAGAATCAGACAGCAGTTCAGAAGAGACTGAGGTTGTGATTTAATACTCAAAAAAAATGATGTCCGATCTCTATGTCATAATTGAAGAAGAATTCATAAGGACATAAGAAAAGCAAACCACGGTGCTAAGAAAGTCCAACTGCACAAATAGTCTCGTGATGGCAGTGCTGCAAGGATATATCAGACAGTATTATCTCCTTTGTTTCTGTAAAGGAAGGACCAGAGCATTCAGGTTAAAGAAGACGAAAAGAAAGCACTGAAGCACCTTCCTTTCATTAGCATTTAGACAATTCTACTAGGTCCTATCACAATCCCCATTTTAGAGCATCTAACCAATCACTTTCTATGGAAGGAAAGGGAAACAAGATGCAAAACTTTACCAATGACAAGATGTGAATTCAGACCAGTCGACAAAGAATATATTTGATCAGTGGACAGTATGTTTCATTAATTAATTCATTATTAATTTGATTGAATTTTATCAGTTACCTTGCGGAAGAGTTGATACATTTCATGATACTACAGATGGGGAAATTGGACAGCTGTCTTTATTGGATAACATGACTTAAAAGGACAGTCAGTTTGCCGAAGTGCTGCAAACTCACAATGGGACATACACATGCCACGATATGATAGGCATAATGAGCAGCGTAGCTAGAGATGAAATAGTTCACAAAATAGGAGAGTCTTGGTATACAATAAAAGTGGATGGCACAAGGGATCTCCTTGGCAAGAGAAGTGGTGGTGATTCATTATGACTGTATAAATCACAGAAGTCAAAAGCTGCACTAACCACAGCCAAGGCACTGAGTTTATGATGGAGCTTCAGTCATGGTGGTGTTCAGAAGATCTTGCTAAAAACAAAGGTGCTCCACGTGTACGTTGTTAGACAAACAATGAGCAAACAAGACGAAACAGAGCTAGGGAGGATACTTGGATGCCATGGAGTCTGTGTTCCAAGCACTTAATGTAATTTTAGTGGAAGCAACACAATTTTTTTTCCAAGGGTTTCTACACACTAAAACATGAATTTAGTCAATATGACTCTTGTAGAATTCAAGTTTGTTGTCAGAAAACAGCAATTAATGGAAATGGACCAAGCAACTTCAAGAGCTGCATTGAAAACTGCACAAAATTGTGTTAATGGCACGGAAACTGGTTTTAACATTTGTTTTTTCTGCTACCACATACGAAAACCCATTTTCAACTTTGAAGGATGTTTTCACAAACCACAGACATGCATGGTTTACACCCAAAAGACCCAGCTGGTGCAGCTGGCATCTGAGGATCTAACTCCAAAGTGTCAAAATGAATGGAAGGAAGTGCACATGAGGAGGCTCAGCTACAATACTTACCAAAGGTTGACTACATTCAGTGCCTCAATAACCCTTTCTGTGTGTGTGTGTGTGTGTGTGTGTGTGTGTGTGTGTGTGTGTGTGTGTGTGTGTGTGTGTGTGTGTGATTGGTGAATCTCAAGTATCAGTCTTGTTTTACTCTAAAGCTATAGTAATCTGTTTAAATGGATATTAGGGCCTGTTGTTGCTCTGTTACAATGTTCCTATTCACTTTTGGTTGACTTTTGTATTCTGCAGTTGTCCCCATTTGAGGTGCCCTGGTGCCAACCCTGGTCTTGTTTTTGCACAAAAGTGCTATATTTAACTTTCTTCATACAACCATAGTCCAAGTAGAAAAGAAAAAGAATCAATGACTTCCCAGCTGCTGTACAAGTTTGTGGTTTTGTTCTTAGGGTTGTCGCTTTAAAAAAAAAAATCTGTGGAATCTGTTGATGCATTCACCACTCAAAAAATTCTTAAATAAGTAACAAAGCAGATCTGTTATCTCAGTTAAGGTACACTGAATGCTGTTCATCTCATATCAATAGGGGTGGCGGGGAAGAGTTCAAAGAAGTCTTTCATGCATTTTCTTACTCAGAGCTGCCTCTGAAACATAAGGGCCACAAGCCTTCAAATAACAATGTTGCTGCTTTAGTCTTTTTGTTTAGATGTTTGTTGATTCTCTATTTCTCTACTTTAACAAGCTACATAGTGATGTAGCTTTACCTATGCTTTACCAGAGTTGCAAGAATGTTCGACATTGTTACCTTGTTTTGTAGGTAAATAAAACATTTCCTGCCCACTGAAATAAGCCCTGTTAGTCTACATTTATGCCTCAGTCTTTTATGCTGCTCCACTGCAGATGGCCTCAGTCACATACAGTATGCAGACTGAAAGACAGGCGTATGCCATGGAATACAGACCAGAAGAATAGGTCAGGGCTTTTGAAGAGTGGTGCTTTAAGGAGGGGTCGGTGAGAATTCACTACTGCATGTGACAGCTTGAAGCACACCCCGTCACAATCCATTTCTCAGCTCCATGGCCTGCATTAGACGCCTTGTCACAATAATTATATTTCTCTGTATTAATTGATGACTTATAATGGAAATAAGAGCTGTCGGGGAATGTATCAAACTGCAGCAACAATCATAACAAAGGCAATAAGCAAACAAATATCACATGGACAAATGAGAGAGAGTATTAAATGTGACTGATGAGGGGAGCAGGCCCAACCACACACACTGTGTACATGACGAGTGGCCACTTGCGTTCATTTGACAGGCTTGTTTGACTGAGTTTGTGTATGTAAGTAGAGTCTATATTAACAGAAAATGCAACAATTTGGGTGTACTTTATTTGCATGTGTGTGTGTGTGTGTGTGTGTGTGTGTGTGTGTGTGTGTGTGTGTGTGCGTGTGTGTGTGTGTGTCCATGCATGCATCTCTTATTCACTTTTAGTAGAGGCTTGAGACTCTGCTTGAAGAAAATTATAACAGCTAATAGAGCAGGAATGAGGAATTTGTAATCCGTGTCAGAATTGAATTACTATCCTATAATACTTATTTCAGTACACAAAAAGACATAATCCCATTCATCTGTAAGCTTTCCTATTGTCATCAGCGTTAGCGCAGCAGAATATCAATACAAAAACAACAATTATTATTTTTATTTCGCTTTTATTCAGGTATTAGTTCAGTATTGATATGAAAGCACATTAGTCCTTCGCCATCCAAGTTCAACAGAGCACAAGGAGGCATATCTGATCACGATGCAAGCACAAAGTGTGTCCATGTATACAGTTTGTAGCGCTACAGTGACCTGTTATTGGCTGTGGTGGCACCATTTTATTTTCTGACATCTTTCTGGAAAAACCTTCCAGCTGACATGTGGCTTTTGTTGACTGTTCAGTCTTCACTAAAGTCTGTGCCAGTGTTTGTGTTTGGAATTAGTACCTACATTTCTTTGACTTTTTTTCTGGCAATATTTAAAAGTCGCACGTACAATGGTGTCATTTACAGTCACACAGTCACTCTGGGCTTCTGAGTGCCGTAACCGGAACAGATTAATATACAAATTGACCATTCCCAAAATCGTGTTGATTATTACCCATGAAATGATATGCTATATAAAATCAGAGAGTCCCTTGATTTTAACCTTGACCCTGGAAAACCGAAACTTGTAAACTTACATGGCCTCTGAGGACAGCAAAGTGGGAGGCCTGCTTACAAAATTCTGCACCAGCTCACATAGCAGTGCAGTAAAAAAATTTATAAAAGTAACTCACAAACAATGGAGAAACATGAAATCGCTGTGATCTGGATGGAAGACTGGTCAATATCCTGGCTGCAGAACCCTGCATAATTTTAAATTGATCTAAGGCTCAGCTGTACACAAGTTTATAAGGGTATATGTTTTTCTCTCAATATTTTTACTAAAATTCCTCACCAAGTCAGTAAAAGGAAAACTTTTCATGCTCTTCACTGGAAGCTGGACGAGTGTAGGCGGTGCAATTTACTGGATTTTGACCCAGCAGACTGAGGTTTGTGTCCTGTAAGGGAAATATCTTTCATAACATTAAGCACCTGTTATAAGGCAAACTTTCTGTTACCTGAAAGAAGCAACAGTGATGACACCAGTAGGGGACATTTGGCAACAGCCTTATGATGTCTGTTTTTGAAGTTCACAGATTTTATTAGGTCAATCGGACCACATCAAAAAATGACACTAATGGTATGTTCAAATGTGACGTGAAGGGGTTCTGACAATGGGGCAGTATGTGGTGAGTAAGAAATGAGAATGGACTCATGGTTCCCAGTATCTGGCATCTAACAAAGACAGGTTAAGTCTCTGGAACTTGGTGAAAGAAGTACACTGTAGCTCACTCAAATAAAGTCATATTACATTACAGTTAATAGAATCAGAGAAGCACCTGCCCTCATGTCATATAACATGCACTCTCCTGAACCAGCCATCATCAAAACATCATCATCAACCCTTAGAACAACATGACACAAAAAAACAAGACTGAAATTTCTCAGAATTATTCAGCTCGAAGCAGAAATATGGGGGGATTCCAAAATTGGTCTAATTTTTCTTTTTATCTACAATAAGTATATAAGTAAGGCCAGACCATTTCAGCACTCACTAAGTCTCAGCTATCCTAAAATATGTAGAACACATCTAGATGAAAGAAAGATGTTTTGAATAAAAAGCAAACTGGGGCCTGCAGCCCTCATAACCTCTCTGAATAAATTTGTGAGAGTACTTTCTAGGGGACTAGAGAGGGGCCTCACATGTGACACAATCTCAGCGAGAGTATGCAAAGAAATCGGCCCAAAGCGATTCAACAAATTAGGGAATGGGCTAGGGAGGTCCACAGCAGAAATGAGAGGAGTTGGATGAGTGATATTAGCCCTTCTTCAGGCTGAGCAAACCTAGGGAAATATTTCAAGTCTCTTTTCATGTCTATCAGATAATGCAAACATTTGGAAGTCATTTCGGGGTCCCAGTGATATCACCATCACTCCGCACTCTGTCTTCTTGGAAATTAAGCTCGATGTGTCATATGTTAGTGGGTGGGGACTGCAGCTTAAAGGGACTTAAAGGAAGACTCAAGACTCTGGCATGAGATGATTGCATGAGTTACTCACTTGTAATGATAAGATATTTCATGAAGCCAACAGCTTGTCAAACATAAATAAATTGCAGCATAAAGACCAGTTTAACATTTTAAGCCATTTTAAACATCGACACAGCATCTCAAAGGTTTAAAAACCCTCAGCCGCCATGAAAAAGCAGTGTTTTATATCAATTTTTAGTGATCAGCAGTTGGTTGTTTCTGGTGATAAATGTGGCCCCAGTGTTTTGTGATCGACAGACTCAAAGTCTTGTTATCTCTCTGTGCCTGTCTATAAATAATCTAGAGGGTTTACTCTACATTTGTTGAATCTACAATGCAAGATTGTCATAAATTTCCAACTTCACTTACATTGTTTACACGTGTGTAAACACAGTTTATGTCTGTGTCATGCATTTTTTTCTGGTTGTTTCTGTTTTATCCACTGCCTCTCGTGTCATCTCCCACCTGCCCTGTTTTTCCTCCAGTTAATCGCCCGAACCTTCCCCTCCTCTTCCACTCACCTGCATCCACCATAGACTGTAGCTTTTATGTAGAGTCTATGGCATCCACTCCCCCAGTTCACTCCTACCTTACAAATACCCCTGGTCCGCTACACCGCCTTTGCCAGATTGTTTTAGAGCTTTGTGCCTTTGCTTTCCAGCGCTTAAACGTTCTTTTACCTGTTTGTACTCTCCCAGATTTTTGATGCCTGCCTACTCCCTCTGCTTTGTCTGCCTGCCTGTTTTTTTGCAACCTTGTAAGAAACCTTTTTGATGCTTGTAAACTTGTTTTACCTTTATCTGCTTGTTTATCGTGTCGGGCTTTTGGGTCCTTTAATCCGAGCCCTGACAGGTACTTTACCTCAAATCCACCTACTTCTGACTTGGATAAAGCAAACTGTGGCATCACTCATTGCACCAGCATGAGTCAGCAGATCTTCAGCAGCGTTTCAGAGACAATGAAACACTATTATGGCTGCTATCAGCAATACAGATAGCATTATTGTTATTAGAATATACAGGAATGATGTGATGTGGGCATTTTTCAGGGTTTATAGCTGTACCTAATAGCAGTTTTGCTTGAGCACAGATTGTCTTGTACTGTATATGCAACATTTTTCATTTCTGTGCCATTTGTGTTTTATACTTTTTTAAAAAATGAAAGTCCTGAGGAGAAAAGGACTTTGGGAAGTAAAATACACAATATAGAGCACAGGGCAGTGACCATGTAGCTATGGGTCAAGTCCGTGTTTGCTTCACTTCACACAAGGTGTGTGTAAAGCATTATGTGTGTTCACTGAATTCCAAACACGGGTCTGACGTCTCTGGGAGCTCAAACCTATCACCAGACTGTTAACATATTTAAACTCGATAATGGGTAATTTGTCAGTGCTAATTTGATATGCAAATTTTCTCATCAAGCTTTGTAACAAGATAAGCTCAGTGGAAGCCAAGTACACCACAAACCACGATGACAGGTTATTCTTCAGCTCCCTTTTTCCAGGCACGAATATGTATATGAATCAGTGGGTCAATACTGGCTATTTCACAAAGATAAGGTGATCCTTAATGGTACATATTCCTTTCTTTTCTTGCAATATCATTGTCACTAAGTGTTGCTGCCACAGTTTGTGAAACATAAGTCAAAGTTTTTAGGGCACCCGACTGGCAATTCATGCAACTCCCACTCTTCTCCTCGCAGGTGGTGAACCACATAATGATATAACAGACATTTTATAATGTGAATTGCTCCACTATCTAATCATCTTTTCTGCCTTCACCGCCCCATGTCATTTTCTAAAATTGTTACTGCCTACAGTGCAGTTTAACAGTAAGGCTGTTTCACTGCATTAATATAGTTGTTGTTTGAGTTATGAAGTTGCTGAATGTTTGGATTGCCAAGTTATGAGTCCATATGAAATGTCTGTAAGTCTGCCTCCTTTATGCAACTGTTGCTAAGTCATCAATAAAGGGTGGTACCTTATTTCATTTGACTTTGCAATAAATCAAACCTGCAGTTCCAAGTATTAGTAAGTATCTGAACTCCCACCTTTCCTTTCTAGAAGGTATAGAGGCTCAGATGCTTCACAGTTAATTGAAGAGTGAACAAAAGAAACAGGGCCAACTATGTATGTTTTTATTTATACATTAAAAATCTTGACACTGAGCGCATACATATGATTAAAGGCTTTGATACTCACATTTTACAATCCCGTCTGAGTATGTCTCACTGTTGTGTTGAATACATTCGATGCATTGATGTATTATTTATACAGTCCTCAATGTGCAGCATATTAGGAGCTGTATGATGATCAAATGTCGTTTGATTCTCGCACTGTTTCAGATACCTGAGATTACAGGTCATCAGGTTACTGGCATAAAAAATTTAAGTAGCACAAAACCCTACCAACCTCACAATTGGGAGACTGTGAGAATCGATATTTACATCAAAAAAATCAATTCACAAAGAAGCCAAGATGTTAGCAGGGAATATACAAACCATCTAGTTGCAGCTGGCTATTGTTACATTACAGCAGGTTCAAACTGATAAAAGAAAGAAATATCTATTACAGTACACTTCTTTCTTTTGAAAATATGAAACCATTATTACTGCATGTTTGCCTCTCGTGCTACTCTGGTCATATTTCGTGTTTGCGGTTGCATCTGTACGTTGCTGTCATTTAAATTCCTCTCTGCTACAGGGAATAGGGGTTTAAAATATGTTACGAAAATAACACATTTGCATGGGGGTGCATAAATTTTCTCTTGAGAGCGCGGGCCAGCACTCCACATAAAAATGGGAGATGACAAGTTAGTGAACATCTGGAAGGAGGAAGGCAACAAGGAGACAAGTTAGGAGTTATGAGGGCATCTGTTTGGCTCTCCTTCCTTCCCCAGCCTCTCTTGGAGCAGAATCTCTCCTTCTTCCTTGTTTCTGGCATCTTTATCCGAGAAAGACAGATGGATTTGCTTCTCCCTCGATACACATTCAATCACACACACACACACACTCTATGCATACATGTATACACACACAAACACACACACATATATAGAGTAACACACAACCAAAGGCACAAATAACTTACAGATCGCAGGCATAGTGACTTTGACAAACAAATAGACTCCAGCGGGCACACACTCATACACTCAGCGCTTGGGAGAAGGACAGCTGCGCAAATATGCCCGGCCTTCATTCTTGGGATCTGAGAGGCGCTCCAACCACAACAGCAAATATTTCCCCTGCTGTCATCTTCTCTATTTTCTCTCCCTCATTCATCGGAAGCGTGCCCAGGATGTGGCAGAAGAGGTTCAGCAGCTTCATGGTACAGCCAGGAAGCAGCGCATCCCTCTTTTTCCCATTTCCATCTCCTTCCTCCAGGAGCCAGATGCTGATTGGGGGGAAAAGTGGTGGCGAGGTGGGACCCTACCTGTCCCCTGGGGAAGATGAAATGTAAATTTTGCGACGTGGGCTCATTTGCTGCAGTCTGGAGCTGTCTGATAGGACATGACTGGAGGCTTATTTGATTAGCTTAATTCCATCCTCGTGTGGACCACCGCAGCAATGTTCCTGGGACATTTGTTAGAGCATTAGGCCCACAGTTAATGAACAATTTGTTCCGTTGAGCAACGAACCACACGAGCAATCGTGAGACGTCCGCACACTTTGTGAAAAGGTTTGCATAGTTGTGACACCTGCCCAAGAAATTACGCTAGAGAACCCGCAACTGTAAAAAAAGTACAGCCTTATTAACTTTTCTGTGCTCACATGATGGAAAAAACAGCCTTGTTAATTTCTCTGTGCTTGGATGACGCCTTAATTTGATGGTTTGCACAGGTTTTGTATTATACAAGGGCCCTACTGTGAATGTTATTACTTGTGAATGCATTACATGCTGTCCACTACTGTGCATGCAAACTGAATTTTCCCCTGGGAAAATAACTAACACTTTATCTTACTGTATGTGTTGCATATAAAGAGGTTTGTTGGAAGGTTGAGGCCTCAAAAGCTTCTCAGCGTGAGCTTAGACATCACTTGTGGCGAAGTCATTACACACTCACCTTACATGGTGCATCTTTCACACCCTCTCCATATGTTACATTTCAGCATACATCTCCATGTGAGAAACAGCACGAGTCACAGCATTATATAAACAGCAGCAAGAAGAGTCAAACATGACGGGGGAGACAGTGCCTGTTTATAATCCCTTTGGAAGTATAAATTATTGGACTCATTTTTACAAAATATTTAACTAGGATATTATGATTATATATTTTTCCATATTGGTATGGTTTCACCCTCTCCCACTCATGATGCCAGTACTTTTAAAATTCCTCGTAAAATGTATATCTAAATTCTATTTTCACTGTATGCCATCAACTGTGAAACAGCTTCACATTGTGATGCTTTACTGATGGTTGGTAACTTAGACCATCATGAATTCGGCAGAAAGTCATCAACATGTGTATAATCATAATTTACAGCTGAGATATAACAGATGTGATTTATGTCTCAGAACAAGCATCTAGTGTGGGAACCAACAGCTAAAACAGTAATACTCTATGACTGTAATTTGAAAGAAAATCTTCATGTTTAAAACTGCTGCATGTCTCACATTCAAGCCAGTATGTTGGTGTGTGTTGACTCGATTCTGCTGTATTTGTCCTTGACAAAAAAAAACTAACAAAACAAAACAAAAAAACAGCATCGCTAGGGAGGCAATGAATAGGCAATCCAATGATTTGATAATTATTATATTACTTATTGCATATAAATGATTTGAGTGGGAGGTTACACTGGTAGTAAAATTCTGCAGCTGGTGTTCTGATAATTAATGAAATATGATCTGGAAAGTCCAGGTTGAATAATGCATTCACGTCCATGAATTTAAATTCTTATGAGATGTGAAAACTCTTGTTTCTAATAACTATGATGCACTATGAAGACCTATGTGGAAAGTTATTATGGTTATTAAGGACAATCATTTTAGTCCCCTATCTCAATGATCGCGAGGTAAAGAACAGGATTACCTCGCCTCCATTATAAAGTAATCATCTTTTCCCTCTGCTCAGTGCATCAGCATCATGTCCTCATTGAAATGTATGAGGAGGCTGTGTTTTTTGCTGCAACACTGTCACATTAGCTAAGATCACTCAACAGAAGTTGCTGTAATACAGACGTGATCTGTGCAGGAATATTACCAGCAAATCTGTGTTTCACATTGCGTGAAAGACCTGTGCTATAATGCATGTTTCTTATCACTGTCAAATAGAATGAATAGAAGCTTAAACCAACAAACTTGAGATGTGACTGATTGTAAGATATGAACCCCAACTACTGGTTATTTCCTGGTCCTACAGTATTTTGGCAGAGAATAATGCTTGAGCCAATTCTCTGAATGTAATCCATGAAAGGTGAGCACATTTGTAATGTCAGTTACCACCCAGTTGCTGCTTGATCACACAAGCATTCAGTCATATTTATTATCTATCTTGCCTACCATACCACCATGGGATATAGCTCTAACTAAAAATAAACCTTTCTTTCTCACTCCTATACCTTATCGCGTTCTCACTCTCAACTCAGCACCTCCTCCTGTTCTTCCAATGCATGCGTGTCTTGCTCTTTCTTTCTCTCTCTCTCTTTCTCTTCCTCTCTCTGCCCTTCCTCCTCCGGCCTGCCACGCTCTCATTTGTCACATTTACAATGGAAACATCCAAATTTACAGATGCTATCAATTAATCACCTCCGCTCTAATTACAATCCAATTAACCTCTGTTTCCACGCGCCATGCTGCAGGACGGCCAGCACCCTCCCTACTCAATCACACTGCTCAGAGAGAGACAGACAGAGAGACAGAGAGGGAGGGAGAGTGGAAAGTAAAGTGAGATTTAATGGAAGAAAAACTAAGTACGAAGGAGAGAGATGGTGGTGATAGACAGATAGATGTACTATGTGGCCAGAAGTGTGCAGACATGCCACAGTTTGGGATAGGCCCATTATTTTCAATTAAGGCATAGCAAAACGCTGCAGTATACAATAATATTATGAATGTTAGTGGACTTTCAACTATGTAGCAACAGTTTGTGGAAGCATTTTTCTGTTTTAACATGACAAGGCGGTGGTGCACAAAGTGGGATCTTTGGAGCAGTAATGTTTGGTGTGGAAGCAGCAGATTGACCTGCACAGAGAACTGACCTCACATATATTCAGGGTGAACTGTAAAATATATATGTGTGTGTGTGTGTGTTTGTGTGTATAAATCAGTATATATGGACAAGTATACAAACAAATATGGACCAAAACTGAAAGAAATGGAGATCAGAGATCAGAGAGAGGACAGGTAGTCATGGAAAAAAAATGAGAAAGAGCGAAAAGGAAAAAAAAAAGAGGCTCAGCTCAAGAGCTGATGTCTCAGCGGAGGATCACAGGTGTGACTTGTGCAGAGACAAAGAAAGAAGAGAAAGCTAGAGGAAGGGAGCGGGAGAGAGACAGAGGAAGAAGGAGGGAGGGAGGGAGGGAGGGATGAAGAGCTCTTGCCGCTGTTGTCAGGAGGACTGAAGAAAGAGGAAGGATGTGTCCATTACAGACAAGGCTGTTCTGCTGGTGGCACGGGAACCCAGACTGTCACCATGGACCACCTGTGCATGAGTGTGTGTGTGTGTGTGTGTGTGTGTGTGTGTGTGTGTGTGTGTGTGTGTGTGTGTGTGTGTGTGTGTGCATGGAGTGTCTGCATGCACACATTCACAAACACACGCACATAATACACCAATGTATCCACTTCAACATGAACACACATTTGAATGCACAAGCTTATACAAACACATATAGTATATCTATACATGCTCTTACAAGTAGACCCCCACACCAAAATTTGTCCAGCACATATTACGATGCACTCACACGTATCATGCATGCATTTACATCCTGTACGTGTGCACACATACAATAGAACAAGCACACACACACACCCTCATCCAGCTCTAACACAGATGGATATACACCATGACTATTAGCAGCTCTGGATTTACAGTGGCCCGTCAGCCTTCAGCTTTTAATGCCACGTGGGGCCTGTTTTACAGCTCTGCCCCAGGGCCCCAATCGGCTTTCAATTAGCAGGTGAGGTGTAGCCCTGTTCCCAATCAATAGCCCAGTACAGGAAGGCTGCAGGCACCCTGGGGCCCCCAGCTTGGAGGGAGGAGAGAGGAGGGAGGATGAGGTGTTGGAGGAGAGGGGAGCTGGCAAGAAAGGCTGAGGTGGAATCATGCCATGCTACTGGGCCAGAGGGCTGTTTGAAGGGGTTGGACCTGTCACTTCCTCTCTTTCTACACACCCAGCGAGAAACGCATCAAGGCACAATTTATCTACAAATTCAGTGTTCAAATCTTGCTTCTCTTACACAAGGAAAACCAGGCTAATAAAATCGACACACTCAGTGAAGAGTGTTAATGCACTGTTGGCAACCATGAGGAAGCTGCCCTACAGTCCAGCGAAAGAAATGAAAGCTGTGTTCGTGTGTGTCGAAAAAGGAGAATTTAATAAGGAAATCTCACTACCTACAATCCGTGATTGCATCTTCGATTACATAAATTGTGCAAAGAGAAGTTTTGAATTGAGTCATTTAACTGGTGAATAGGTGATTCGGTTTTACAAATCCATGCAATTTAAAGACTAATTTTGCTGGCAATAACTTGTCTGTACAGAAACAGTTTCACATGTATCTCATGCCATCTTTCCCAGTTGTAGAATTTTCCTCAAAACAAATGGCAGAGTCTTCAAAGAAAGTGATTCCAAGAAAATGTCAGTTAATTCAAAAAGGCATTTGAAAGTGACTCTGTTGCATTAGACACAAGTAAATTTGTCTCACAGTGTTTTACTGTGCCAGATGACTGATTTTAACACAGATAATAGGATGAAATAATACAAGATGGACATTTTGGCAGTATATCAGTATTCATCATGGGATCTGAGAAATCAGTCTCTTGCTTCTTTCCAGGAACATCAATAAAACCAACATGAGTCAAGTCAAACCCAGCTGATAAACTGCCTGACAAGAGCACTGCAATTTCTACACTTTGTGGTCAGGACATTTTAATGCCCCTGCATTGGAAGTTAAATTATTTATGACTATAGGACTGAATACAAATTAAGTGACTTATTAAAATGGGCATTTTTACAGTGTGCACACACACATGCACGTACATAGACAAATATGCATCCGCATGCATGCACAGCTGTCAAATCCACACTCTCATCAAGGCTCAGCTCAGTCCAACTCCACAGAGAGGAGGAACCAAGCGAAACAAAATTAAGTGTTTCAATTCTCATCCACCTCTCTGAGACACCATCGCATGGCAAAATAGCCAAGTCATTTTAATTAGACTCACAGAGCACCACATGCTTTGGTCCCTACCTCCAACACATGAAAAAGAAAAAAAAAAATCCCATTCCCCATAGTGACAGCAGAGAGAGGAGGGAATCTGCCAAAGCAGGAAGCTTGGCACAGAACCGGCATTCACTGAATAACGGTACAGCGCGCCATTTTTACATCATGCTGTACAGATTGTCAGAAGAGCAACCCCCGTCAAGCAATTTTCTGTCTGTATTTATTTATTTATTTATTTATTTTTTCTCTCCTATGTGTTTTGTAACCTTGTGAGAAAGCTGGTAACAAAGGGAGCATGGTGCAGGGGAGGAGAGGTTAGACAAGACTGGAAGGCAGTGAGGAAGAAGAAGAGGAGGACGAGGAGAGGAGCTACAGGGTTACCAGAGTGACACGGGTGTCTTTGAAGGCACCACTGTGGGGGGTGGCGGGCGGGAGGAATGCAAGGTGGAGGGGCCGGGGAGATGGTGTAGAGGTGGGAGAGATAACCGGGTCCCATCCAGCACCCCTGCTCCTCTGTCTCTTTCCCCGTGCCAGTTATATCCGAGGGGGGCAATAAGGGTCTTTGAAGGCATCCCAGCAGGAGATATATGATTGTGTATGTGCATGTGTGGTTGTGTTCTTCACATATGTACATCATCTGTACGTACATATATGCATGTTGGGAAAATTAATGTGTTCATATGGGCAATGAGTGAGTAAATGGGGCTAAGTAAATGAGTTCAGGTGTATACGTACCGCATGCTCGCACGCACAGTTCTATTCGTGTATGTGCTCGTGTTTGCGCATGTGTGCCTACATGTGTGATGGGAGAGCAGCCTGCTATAGTACATCTCACTCTGAGTGGTGGAGAGGCAGAGCTCGAGCTGCTGGAAGGCAGAGAGACAGGCAGCTCTTCCCTCCACACATCTCTGTTCAAAGGCGCCATCAAAGTCTGGCAGAAATGTCAGTGCTGCAGGCAGGGGACCGGCCTCTGAATGTCAGTCCTTCTCAGGTCAACACCGAAAGCCCGCCTGCCTCGCACAGACAGAAAGAGAAAGAGGGAAGGAGGGTGGAGGGGGGGGAGTAGATGAAGATAAAAAGAGAAAACACGGGGACAGTGATTAGGGGAACATGATAAAATGATGAAGAAGAAGAGAGCGAGATGAAGTTATGGAGGGAAGAGAGTGATAAGGAACAAGAGGGAGATTGCAGGGCAAAGGATAATAACAGAGGATAAGAGAGCAAAATGTTGGGTTTGTGGCAAGACTGAGTTTCTTTCGTTCTATCAGTGTGTGTTTCTACGAGTGCAGCAGGATGCCAAGTGACTTCAGGCCAGAGATCTAGGGGAGACTTTGAGCGGGAAAGTAATAAGGAAGGAACCAGCAAAGCAAAGCAACGCAGACAATGCAAAATCGTCCTTGCTTGTGCATGCTTCCGAAATGCAAGAATACACTCAGAGAGACAAATATAATACCAGACAGACAGACAGACACACAGAATACAATGGAGAGAGAAAGAAGTGCACTCATATACAAGACATGCACAGTCACACACACAAGCACACACACACTAGTGATTGTCCCAGTGCAGGCCATGAGGAGCCTGTCAGATTACAGGAGGGTAATTGAATGGTAACGGAGCAGACAACACATCTAGCACAGCCGGACTCTAGAGGCGGCCGCCACCATACCAGAGCTCAGGGGAAATTCAGGGCCCACTTAATAGTGAATTGGAGATGGGGCATTGTGTGTGTGTGCGTGTGTGTGTGTGTGTGTGTGTGTGTGTGTGTGTGTGTGTGTGTGTGTGTGTGTGTGTGTGTGTGTGTAGGTGTGTGTGTAGGTGTGTGTGTGTGTGTGTGTGTAGGTGTGTGTGTGTGAGAGAGAGAGAGAGAGAGAGAGAGAGAGAGAGAGAGAGGGTGTTTGGTAGGTGTGGCACAAAGGAGAGCACCCATGGCAGTTGTGAAAATGGTCACTGAAAATTTGAGGAGAAACTACTTGAGATGAGCAAAAGAAAGAAAGAAAGAAAGAAAGAAGAGAAAAGGATGCATGCCAAGACAGAAAAAAAATGATAAATAGAAAAGCATAGAGAAAGATGCAAAATGGAGAAAGATGAGGCAAAAAAGAAGAGCGTCAAAGAGAGAAAATTAGAGGCAGAGGCAGAAAAAACATGAATAAGGCAGTTGTGGGAAAGGAAGGACTGTGAGAGTGACAAAATGGACAAAAAAGCACAGAAAGAAAAGAAATAGAGACAAACGAGAGCTGCTATGTGATGTACCTCGGTGTCCACATGCCAATGAGCATCTCTAACAGTAGGGAAAATTGAAAAGTGAGTGTTGTGAGAGAGTCAAAGAGAAGCGATGCAGCGCTACATAAAGATAGGAAGACAAGTGACAAATGAATGTAGATTTTTTTCCCAGTGGCACTTTAATGGCAATGAACACTCAGTGTCATTTTATTCCCAAATGAATAGGGAGAGACGAGCAGACATGACATGCACAGAACACACATTATGATGCTGACTGAAGGAGGTGGCAAGGTGTGTGTGTGTGTGTGTGTGTGTGTGTGTGGGTGTGTGTGTGTGTGTGTGTGTGTGTGTGTGTGTGTGTGTGTGTGTGTGTGTGTGTGTGTGTGTGTGTGTGTGTGTGTGTGTGTGTGTGTGTGCGTGCGCGTGGTAACAGGCAGCCGACTTCTGTTGGGTGCCTTTTCTCGATAGACGGGAGCCCAGCCGCTGGGTAGAAACTAACAAGTAACTTCACCCTGGTGAGTAAAAGACGGAGTGAGGGAGGATGCAGAGAAATGGAGGGAAAGAAAAAGAACAAGGAGAGAGAAAATTAAGGGAAAGTGGAAGTGAGAAAGCTGGAGAGAGACAGGAAAAGAGGGGGAGAAAACAGGGAGGTCTGCTGGGTGTAAAGTTTCCCCTGGATATGATATGTGGATATGGGGATGTCATCAAGCCTGTGAAGTGGAAATAATAAAGAATTAGGATTGTCTCTGAAGACAAGGGAATTAATCCAAAATGAATTACGAAGGGGGGAGAGGAGGAGAGGAGGAAAAAAAAATCAACATCAGCTATTTCCTTTTCCTCTGCTTCGAGGCAGATAGGGGGCGGTTTGTGCGAGTACTGTGAATCCCATAAAAATTAAATTAATAACAAAGGGAAAAACACACACACACACATACACAAATAGAAGCGGAAAAATTAGTAGTACGGGGGTGGGGAGAGATAGTCGCACAGAGAGCAAGGGTACAGATGGAAAAAAAAAAGAAAGACAAGAGAGAGATTTGAGGGAACTGAGGGTGGGCACTGTTGCTGCCAGATTGCACTGCTCTTTTGTTCCCCCTCGTCTTTCTGGAAAGGGCTGCCGGTGTTAAAGAGGAGATGCCGCCGAGGCCATTGTAATAAATGCCACTTGTAAATTGCGGAGTGGAATTATACAGCGTGCAGATGGATCCATACGCCTGAGCAAAACGTGGCCAAAAAACCAGGAGCGATAATTAAGACTTAGGGGGTGAATGACAGAGCCATTTGTGACGACGGAATATGGCGTCTCCTAGCTTTCTGGGAAACAGAAGGGCTCGGAGAGGCTCGGTGTCACAAAACATTACCCACACAGCTGTTGGCTTTATGAGCAGCAATGGTGTACTCCCTTCCTCCCTCCCTCTCATCCTCATCTACTCTCTATCTCTTTCTACCACCACTACCCCTCTTCCCAACATGCACTCCCCCCCCCCTCCTCCCCTTGGTCACCACACAGTGGTGCTATTCTTTTCCGTTTTGTGCCATTTAAAAACAACCATGCCTTTCCTTCCCCCATACACCACCACCATCAGCTCCTCTACCCATCGCCACCCCGTTCGCTTTCTTCGCCTCACACCACCATCCTTGCCATCTCTGAGGGACCAGACAAGGACTTGTACTCCATCATTCATATCCAGGCAAGAAGAGAAGGAGGAGGAGGAGGTGGAGGAAGAGGCACTCGGCATGCACACAAATATAGAGTAACACCCAGGCTGAAAATTCAATAAAAAGCACTGACACTGACAGTGCTTGGTACTGTTCTGAATGGGAGTTTGAGCTTACTGGGGCTTTGGGCTGACTGTAAAGCAGGAAAATCGAATTCTGTTGTTTTTCTTCTCTCTTTTTGTTAAAAAAATATGTTTGTATGCCATCCCTGCGCTCGGTGTCCACACAAGTCCTTGCATGCTGCTCTGCTTGTAAGGTTCAGGAATCATGTCCGTGCTTTGTTCACGCTGCGGCTTATTTCAAGCATTTCTCTTCAAAAATCATTAGACGCTGGTTCCTGTTGCACTCCCGGGAATTCACCACACCTGCTCAACAAGTGCAACCGCACTGTCATGTACCCAAATACCTCTTTTGTTTTGTGTCACTGCATAAATTGCCGCTGTGTCTCGGCAAGAACACCAACGAGAGAAACTCCTGTACATTTATTCTACTTGGCGAATAAAGTGATTCTGATTCTGATGTGTCCCCCAAACTCTGCCCTCTAGTCTCTCTCTCTCTCTCTCTTAAGTCCATCTATCTCTCTGCCTGGCTGGCTAGCCTGTCTTCTGGTCTCGTCTAGCTCTTTGTCTCTGTCCCGGGGGCCTCCACAGCGTGCAGAGAAGCCTGCGAAGTCTTAACTCAAACGAGACCCCTTCGCGCCCCGTTAAACCACCGACCTTCTCTGTCACTCCTGTCGCCCGCTGCTGCCGACGACGGGGGCCTGAGCTGCAAGCTAAGAGACCCTGAGCTCAATAAAAGTGTGGGTGATTAAACAACTCCCTGTAATTGCTCCTTTTGTGCAGGAATCAAACGGTCACACTTATTACGGAAGCAGGAGAGAGGGAGGCTGGGAGCAGTAGTTTCCGCCGAGGGCCAGACACTCTAGGTGACCCTCTGCCCTCCCGTCACTACTCCTTTATCTGACCAAACAACCACTGTGTGGTGTGTGTGTTTACCTGCATGTGTGCGCGCTAATGCCCTATGTGTATCTGCCAGTGTGTACATTAACTATGCAGAGAAAAGCCGTGGACACAAAGGCCGAGCAGAATAACACCAGAGCTCCCCTCAGTGGTCAAAGGTTGAACTACACATGAAAAAGCCCTGCTTGAATCTAAGCGATTTGCAGTTGTGTGCTACCAGCCAGCTGGCTTTGGTAATGGGGGACAAAGCCAAACCAGGGGACCATGTCCAACATGAAGACTGGGTTTCAGAGATCATAGTAACACGTGAATCACACACATCATCTGCTAGTCGCACACATACATACAGATATCAGCACGAGGGCCCAGCCGCAGACCCCGTCAAATGGGTCGGCTTACAAAAGGGAGGGGCCCAATTACAGTAGCCACAAATACACACATAAAGTGCCTTTCAAGGGCCCATGAGTGCTTCAGCTTCCCTGTGATTATGCCCACTCTCTACACACCCAGCACTTGTCGTACACATACAGGAGCCTCCTGTGCCAAAACAGCCATCAGACTGGACTTTTGCAGTGGAGTAGAGATGAGATGTATTCAGCTGGTTTGAAAGAGGAGAGCTCTCTGTGGTCAGGGATAGCGAGACAAAACCGAGAGAGGGAGGACGGAGTGAGTATTTGGCTGGTCAACAACTATTAGTGATCTGCTTCTCTTTGAAGTGAAAGCACACCCTGTAATATTTTAACCAAGAGAGATTAGATTTAAAGAAATCAATAAAAACTTGAATGAACTTGTGATGCAGCAAATTGAAAACATTTAGAGGTAGTTTTAGCAAGCCTGTAAGTACTCCAGTATATGCCTGTATACTGGCCTCTCCTGCACCACTTCCCCCTGAACTAAATCAATTACTTTTGAAAGGAAAATCAGTTTGAATGGAAGAGGTGATGCTTAAGAACATAAGACTCTGGTGTTAGGTTTCTTTCACCTACTTTATTTTCTATGGCAAACTTTTATTTATATATATATATATATATATATATATATATATATATATATATATATATATATATATATATATATATACTATTATGCTAAGTGCAGATGATATAACTTTCAATAACTAGGTGATCAGCTATCTGTGTCTGTGTGAACTATGTTAGCAGTACTTATACAGCAGCAATAACTTAATCTAGTCCAAAACAACTCCCGTTTGTCTGATATTGTTTTGTGCATAATTCCTGTGAAAATGTAATTAACTGAATTATTACCACTATTTTATTGTATATTAAGTACATAAGATGCTGAAAGGTGCTCTTAAGTATTTTCTTTCATTTTCACAAAACCTCCCCTGCAAATTACTCTTTTGCATACCGTGTATTAGCAACAAATAGCAGACAACAGTATTCTGTATTAAGTATTTTGTGTGTGTTTCCTTGAGTACAGGTTTGTGTCAGTGTGATGGTAATCCACAACTACTCTCTAGCCTCTTTGTTTTTATCTTCCTTCCTCAGTAGCATTAATGTATCATTACATGACAATCAAAAGAGGACTTTTTTTACATCTCAGCACCATGTTTTGTGACAAAAACAAAGCAGGTAAATTGTATTCATGTCAATCATGATCCATTTTTTGCAATGCAGAACATAATGGCTCTATGAATATAGGTGCTGATTGAAGATAATTGATTTATGTCGCCATAAAAACCAGAAAGGGAGCAAGTCTGCAAATCATAATTGCATAAAACAGTGTAATTGGCCTATTATATGCTCAATCTTTTTCAAGTAATTATATACATGAGTTATGGAAACAGCAAAGTAAAGTTTGATCTTCCGACTGGGCTTCAAATGGAACCGAAGACTTAGGCTGTCTGTGTCTAAGGTGGTGGAGTAATAGTGCCCTCTTCTGCTTAAAATGCTAGCCCCAAACATCAGCAACAACACACATCCCCACAGTCAATGGTCACACAATCCACAAAAGATATGAAAGAAAATGAGACTATGTGTAAAACTGTGCAAAATCAGGCTTTATTCTTTTTTTTCCTCCTGCATCGCCGCCTTTCATCTTCATCATAATCACCATCATTGTCGTCAACATCATCTTTGAAAACATTACTCACCAGAGACAGACAGCGAGAGAATAGATTCTCAAGGAGACTCGCTGCTCAAGCCGCTTGACTAAAACAGGCATCAGCTATTAGCAGAGTCCCACAACACAATGGGTCAGCTGTACATGTCCATCTCTTGCTGGGCAATACATTTCAATGGGGTCTCCAATGTCCTTATTTACAATTAGTTTTCCTTTCAGTGCCTCAAAGTCCATTCAATAGTGAAGGGTTCCAGTTCCAGGAGACAATGACAGCCCATCTTAGTACAGACATAGTTAGGATGTTGGATATTATAGTCTTGCTGACTCCATAAATATTTATTTTATCACTTCTTTCCTCCACTGCCCGTCTAATGCAGGTCCGAGGACAGTCAATTTCTCCAGTTTAGGCAAACGTTGAGTAAGTGCAATGTCTAGTATAATGTCAAGAAAATACAAAGTCACACATACATACATACATACATACATACATACATACAGTACATGACTAACTGATAAACTTGATTAGCTATACAAGGTTGCCATTCTCCAAGGTGAAACCAAAAAGTTGCACGTTAATGCACCTCTATAATATCCAGGGTCCATTAGTTTTGAGGTGAGAAGGATGTGAGCTCATCCGGACTGGATACTTTCTGTAAATAGTTTTGGAAAATTGTTCATGATTTTCTGTACAGTGGATTTTGTTCTTTCTGCATCCAGTGGTCAGTGCAGTTTTTACTCAAAGAGGTTTATTTTGAAATTAACTTCTCTCCACTGGATTTTAAGTAGAGAAGACTACTTAAAATGATGATACATGACAGATTGTGTTTTCTTTTTTAAACAGAGAACATAAGTAGCAGATGTAACATATTCACAGACTAAATCCATTCACCTGTTCTGTTTTTTTTTTAATTTTTTTTTTTATTTTAGTGAGTGAGAGGATAGTCCTGTGTATATTTTATCAATATGTGTTTTTATTACTGTTGTTGAGGGGCAAATCTGACGTATTCTCAATCACGGAATTTTTGACCATTTTGGAGTGGCACTAAAATATACATACTGCATTTGGGCCTTGATACACTTTTACCAACTGTTTAGTTAGCATTCAAGAACTGCATATCCCATGAGACTTAGACAAAACTTTGAAAACCTACAACAGATGAAAACTACAAAATATTATCCACTTAATCTAAAGTGTGAAGTGGAATCGAGAGGAAGAAGCTCTCCTCAGCACCAAAACATGAAAGAAATTTAAAAGTGGCAAAAAGCTGTTGGGTGTTGATTCTCAGTGAGATCAGTAGTAATGCCAGCCCTTTTACATTACAGGCCTTCATTTTAAAAAAATGTTAATAGCAAAAATATTCACGGAATGGATTTTTAAGGAAATTGTTGTCATGAAGCCTGCAATGTTGCACTTCAGTCCTGTCAAATGAAAACTTCTAAAAATCCTGTTCATTTGTTTTTTGGGGGCTGTAAGGTTTATAAAAGTGCATCATCAGTCAAAACTATCCTAATTCTACAGTGAAAAATCATAATGTTTGTTACTGGATTTTTACATAATGTCATCAAAAACAAAGTGCTCATAGTGAATGTAACTTGAGTTCAAGCCACACCCAGCTTCTTAGATTCCTTATGCTTTATCCAGTGGACAAGGACAAAACAACAGAGTACTGCTTGCCCCTCAGATAACCGTGTCACAGACCTTAAGTCATGTCATTAGTTAAAGAATATTGAATACGGTGATGAGAGATAATGGCTGTGCAAACACAATACCAGAACAAACTTCTATGTGCATGGAAATCCATCACTTATTTGCCACAAAGGGATCTATTATTAGTTGGAATGACTATTTTTTTAATTATATATTCACAAAGAGAAATGATAAATGGAGATAATTAGTCCAAGGGATCAGTAAAATTGCTGCATAAAAAAAGGAGAAAGCACAGTCAACCCAAGTTCAGAGGAGTGTGTGCATGTGTGTGTGCGTGTGTGTGTGTGTAGATAGCAATTCCAGTGACTACTTTTGTCTTCATCTGTGTTTTGTAAATGCCATGAACAGAGAAAAGCAGACTTTAACCAGATTAAACCTAACTGAAGGTTAAATGAACATGTGATGTGCAACTATTCCAAGGAGAGGAACAAAAGAGGGAGAGGGAAACGAGAAGACCAGAACAAAACATCTTCAGAAATAATGTGCTGAAAGAGCTGCCTCGTCCCTCAGTATCAGGCCTGAGGACAGCTCACCCAAACATTCGCTCTAACTGTCTTCCTGCCTTTGTGCCTCCACCAGAGAGACGTATGTATCCAAGCGCCGCTGGTGAACCTCCATTAGCTCGAGTAGATCTGGGTCCCAATCACACGCATGATCTCCTTCTGCACCTTAGGCTCTTGGGTGTTGATGTTAGCATCTCCTACTTGGCCATCTTCATACCTGCACGTGTACAGAACATTTTATGATTCTGTTAAACAATACCTAGTCTTGCTCATTTCCTTTCCCTTTCTACTGTATGCTGTCATAATACTATCTGGTGGTATAAGAACCTAGTTTGACGATAAAATTTGTTCAGATCTCATATTAAAATCAATGCACATGATAAAAAGCTAACCTCTCCATAGAAAACAGACCTTCTACTAGTTGCTCCTGTCTATGAAGCAAATTGTGATTTT
Organism: Amphiprion ocellaris; assembly: GCF_022539595.1. Taxonomy (NCBI): domain Eukaryota; kingdom Metazoa; phylum Chordata; class Actinopteri; family Pomacentridae; genus Amphiprion; species Amphiprion ocellaris. The sequence goes on along the minus strand of NC_072766.1, from coordinate 20,928,411 downwards.
ACAACATGTTAGGTGTGACACAACATATCTTCTTGTTTTTATTCTAACCATATCGTCACTTGTTCACACTGAAAAAAATGCAACCACACAGAGCTCAGGTTCAGAGTTCAATTATATTTAGCTGTGGTTTCAGTTTGATTGCAGGCCATCTCAAACCTAATTTCCAACTCAGAAGACAGCAGTAAACACAATAATAGACTTTGCCATCTGGTGAAAAAAAAAGAGTCTCTGACTTGAGAAGAACCCAGTTTAGTAGAATAGTAGTACCACTCAGCAGAGTTTATTCACTTCTACATTAAAAAGGATGTTGAGTGATGAAGGACAACTGTAATTCTTTATTAAATTACCTTATCGTCTGTAGTTCAGCAGATTAAAAATAAATAAATCTCTGGAAATGATCAAGGAATTAAAAGTAATGGGAATACTTACACAAAAAAGAAGCGAGTACAGACGTGGTCGGATACTGGACACACCCAGATGTTACCGTGTTTCTGCAGATCCTTGGATGTGATAACTGTTCATGAGAGAGAAGCGTAATTTACTTAATTACAAAATTAAGGACTGCAATTTGTATGTACTGTTCTGTATTGTTATTCTATCAATGTTACTGGTTGTAGTAGTAGTGATGCGGTTGTTTTTTTAAATACATCAGCTGCACACCAGCTTAAGTTACTATCCTGAACGATACACTGTATTTCTTTTTTATTGTTTTCTCCAATAATGATGATGATAACCATATAATTGCTGTGACTTTTAAAGTATAATTGCATATTAATACAGTTGTCACATTAGCCAGTTTTATTGAGACTGTAATGGCATTTTAATTTCATTCCCTCCCTATTGTCATTTTATTTGGTAAATGTTTTTCAAATTTGATAAAGGAGAGATTTTATTGACTAAAACAATGTGTTCAATATAGATACATGTCAGAGACTATTAATCAAATAGACTAATACCACATATTCTTAACACTTTAAAACGCATTATACCTTCTGCTTGTTATTACCTTCACAAAGAGCAATGCAGTTCAAGTTTCGACTCTGAAGGAACCTTGATTGTATTGGGCGGCTCTATTGAAAAAGACACAGCAGTGAGTTAGTTGCTACAGTAATGGGCATGATCTAACTGAAGCATCCAGAGGACCCTGTAACAATGATAATAACACACAGTCAGAACCATGGCACAGTCATTACAAGAAATGCTTGAAGTGTACAAACAATTCTAAAATATGTTCTGCCTTTTCAGCAACATCCCCTCATCCAGCAATTATTGATTTTTTATGTTAAGGATTTAAATTGCTCCATGTCGCTGCTCCTTTATTTGCATGTCTTCTTTGTATGTGACACAAATTTGTTTTAACTATCTTTTAAGAAGATATTTCTGACACCAAAATGTGTTACATGTGAGGATCACATGTGTCCCTCACCTGTGGTATGGTGTTCATCCTGTTGTAACGCTGCACTAGTTCATCTTTGGTGGGCATGCGGTGCTGTCCTTTCCCCATTCCTGCAAGAAACAGAACACAGCCAGACAGCACCTCTCAGTGAGAACGACCTTACTCCAAGTCACTCAAGCTGTGAAAAACCTTCCTCTAGTGGTATTGAACTCTTTGTACAGAGAAATTATTACCCATGGGTCTAACCTTCATGTGAAGGTTACTGGTCCAACATGCTACCAAATATTCATGAAATAAAAAAGCCAAACATATTCCAAAATCCAGCAAGAAAAAGAAAGTGAAAGCAGGAAATACAACTGCTACACTTTATATTATTGAGAAACAGTGCAAATACTATGTTCTTTAATCTGAACTATTAGTTCTAATTAAGTACTATTTTAAATTTAAACCAAGTGTATTTGATTCCAAACACTCTTGCATTTTTTTCAGCATTTAGCTTAGAGTCAAGAATTTCATACCAATTTAGCAATTTGGGAAATGTTAGTAGTGCATGTGGGCTCCACTGGTAACCTACTGTTCTGAAGTCCCCACAATCACCACCAAATTATATCAGACTGGACCTGAAATCCAATCTCTTAATTTATGTTTCAGTGGAAATCCACTGAGATGTTAGGTGTAGACAAAACCATTTAAATGTCTCTACATCGCCACCCCACAAAACGAAAACCATTTTTTAAACAAGCCAACAAGGAACAAAGTAACACACACAGATCCCCTTGACAGCCCTATTTCATACAGCCACAACATAAAGTATGGCATGACAGGTGGCGCGCAAGCTCAGAGGCCTGAGGCCCACACCCAAAATGGATACACGACACAGTACAGCACAATAAGATAACATGGAAAGCTCCCACGTGGAAATGGAGTGTTCTGGGATGATAATCAGGCCATGTTACAAACACAGAGGGCACTCAGTGAACATGGTGGAAAAAACGAGAGGGAGGCCGGTGGGGTCGGAGTGGCGAGGAATGAGCCGTTCCTACCTGAGTATCCAAAAGATATGCTGGAGATGGGGCTCAGATAGATGCCCTTTCCATACGCTGCACCATGCAGCTTGGGTTTGAAAAGAGCAGGAAGGAAGTAAGGGTCACTGAGCAGTTGCACAGGACAACCTTTCATATACACTCACGGATATACTCAACCATACAGTGCAATTCATACCAAACCTGAAGTCATAGAAAAGTCTATATAAGTCAGTGTTTCATGTGTTTCTGCAACAGTTTGTCTGGCAAACTTCACCATACCAAGCATACGAGATACACCCACGAACATGTGCGGATATCCAGACGGAGGACAGTGATTAACAAAGTGCCAAAGAAAGAAAAGACAGTTCAGTTATTCCAGTAATCTGAAACAGTATAGTCATTTTAAACTTCTTACATTACGCATTCCAGTGGAGATCATGTAATGCTCTTGAATTTTGTGAGCGACATTTGGGCACAAAATGTTCAGATATTCAAGCAATGCTCACTTGAGAAATGAGATGAATGCTGGCATGAAGGTAAAGGTGGTAAAGAGTGAGGATGACGGATAATGATGGTGATTCTTCACACAAGAATGTTCGTGATGAGGAAAACAGAGGGACCATAGAAAAACAAGAGGAAGAACAAAGAGTAGCTCGATAGTTTGGGAATACGTGAAGGAGACGAAGCTCAGGATGTAGCATATCTGGAAGAAAAGGAACAACAGACAAGAGCTTTTTTTTGTGTGATGGCTGGAGCTGGAGGCAGAGTCAGTCCTCCTCCTCCTCCTCCTGTGGAATACAATGACAGAGGAAGGGTGTCAATGCTCAAGGTGAAATGGAGAGAAGGGGGGAGGCGGATGAGCACTGAGGCGAGATCAAAGATGGTGAGTTCAAAAAGTTGGAGAACAAAGAAGGCATAAATGAAACACATCAGCATGATAGAGCAATCACGGCTGACGTGAACGATTCAAAGATCCTTGAGATTTCAGATTTAATTGTGTTTAATCTATTTTCAGGACATGCCGGTGTATCTCCAAGCAGTCATTATCGGCCGTATAGTGCAAATGAGACAATTCTGAGCTGTCTGCTGCTCAACTATTCTTTTCTTGTTTTATTCATTTATCTTCTGCAGACCTGGGTTACAACCTTGGTAGAACAATATAGTGATATAGATGTATGCAGAAATGAATAAAACAGGAACATATTTTGGAAATGGTTTTCTTCTTTATTTGAAATTGTCTGCATAATCCCTTTGTGGTTAATTGTTCCACTGTGGTATTGACTAGTTTTAAATTGTCTTCAATAATTGGAGCTACTGTTTGTCCCCGGTTTGAATAGATAATGCGTTACTAACCTTCAACAGAAGCCTCTACTCACTCCGAGGAAGGCTGTACTCACTACCACAGAGCTTGTCCTTTGCATCCTTCAGCTTGAGACCTGGCCTACTCAGTGCTCTATGTGGTTGACCCCAACAGGGTACACAGGCAGCCTCTTGACATCACAGCGGACACCACAGCCCACTCCCTATGTCGAACAATGGGAGGGGACGTGCTGTCTGCTGCTGTCGGCATAAAAGCAGCCGACATTGGCCAGGCAAATCTCCCAGTGTGCCCTGCTCGCTAACATGCCAATTGCAAAGCTGACGAAAGGGAAGCTGGCATCCATTAACTGCAAAAATGAATCAGCCGGACAGCGAGCCTGCTTTGTGCGAGAGCAGGTTTACTGTCCGAGAGGAGATGCATCGTAAATTCCAGCCAACTGCCAGGGTTACGTACCTGCAGTTTGGTGTAAGAGGCATTGACTAGTCCATTTCTCAGAACAGAGTGCCAGTTCTCTATATGGGAACCACTAGAGCAAGTGTAGAGAGAAGGAGAGATAAGAAGGGAAAGATAAAACAAGTGCTTTGTGAGTAGAAACAGCCAGGATCTCAGTGTGCAACCACTGAGGCGTAGTGGCTCGATCCATGCTGTTGAGAATGTTGGAATGAAATAACATTTCGTCATCTTTCCACCAACATCCCCAAAATTAAATTTTCTTCTTTTAGTGTTTCTGTCTCCAAATATACAGTTGCTGCTATCAGTTTTCATGAACTAGATAGTTCTGTTGTGTCAGCTGACAATAAGGAGCAGCAATAGGGATAAGTAAATGGATATTCACTATTTAATCTCATTTATCATCGTATTATTTGATGTATATGATAATTTCATGGCTTACTATCACACAAAACTTAAATGTTCAATAAAAGAGTAGTCCAATTCACAAAGAGAGAAGATCTCTTCTACTAACCACAGAGCAACTACTGGAGTTGTCTATTTATACCACTTGTGCAAGGATATTTAAGGGCATTGTGTTACATCATCACAGTCCTCCAAGATTGTATCATTTAATATTTAGAAATAAAGTATTAAAAGATCAAAGATGACAAGCCATCATTGCTGCCTTTCAGCACAGAACTGCATCAGCAACTGCATCTCCCAAGTGCAGGTATCTGGACTGTATTCAAATAAAACACAACAGTGTCATGAATGTTGTTATTTTTAACGAGTGTTAAAACAGTATTAAGTCTCTGTTCACGCATTTTTAGGTAGACAAATGGAAAAGTTCCTAGTTTCACTCATTGACTAGCTGTATGTGATTGCCTTTACACTTGACTCTTAACATGTATTTATACTTTGTATTTTCTATTTATGTCAATATAAAATGATGGCAGCCAGGCAAATGTTTTTTTTTTTTGAGAATTATTAAATTTGTTGTATTAACCAGCGTAAAGTGAGACTGTTAGCACTGTGTGTGCATTAGCTGTACCCTGCAAGTGCCCAGATGGGTCGTGTGTTTCTAAAATATTCAGCAGAGCCCCATCTGCTACAGTACAAATCTCTATCTCACAGATATTGCTGGCTCCATGCGCTGGCTGAGAAAGGTAGTTTTTCTGTCCAAGAGAATGGCCACTGCTCTGTGCTGTTGTTTGTTATGGCTCCACAAAAATCTGCTCGAGTGGCCCCTTCATCCACAACATAATGACCAGGTGTTACACTGAGACATGTTCATGCCTGAAAGAGTGTACTTCTCTAATTCTTAATTATGCATGCATTTCAGGGACTATGCTTGATTTAATATCAATTATTAACAGTATGTGATTTCTCATATTAGCTTTACCCACAGACACAAGCTAAGGAATATAATAACTACTAGCTGTTTTCTGATATTTTGAAACGGCCAATCCGATTTTACTTAATAAGCTTCCAAAGCTGTCATCTTTTAAAGACATTCAGAGAAAACATAGAGTTTTGATTCTACGAAAAGCATGTTAGCTGATGGGAGGTGTAACTCACTGGAAGGCGAAGGTGCTGCCATAAAGCTTCTTGGCAGTGCGAAAACGAGCTTCCTTGGCTGGGGGGCTGCTGAGCAGCAGGAACTGGTGGGAGGTGTGCATGAATTTCAGTTGCTATTACAATGAGATCATAAGGACGAGTGACAGTGAGAGAGAAAGAGAGAGAGAAACAGACGAATAGAGAATGAGTATGGAACCATTAAATTACACAATATAGCATTCAATTCACATTCAAATGAATTTGATAAAGGAAGCTTGAGAGTGTCATTCCGGTTTCCTACCCTACTGAGAGGCAGCTTGACGATATGAGACCTGTTACTGGAAATAATCCTGCAGAAACACAGAGAGGAGATAAAAATAATAACAAAATATATTGTAACAGAATATAAAACATCCGGGATTGTGTCACCACTTTGCTTGAATCACAATAGACCTTTTCCACAGGAGACATTTTGATTTGTCAACATGCAGACAGCACAACACGGATGACGGCTCCATTCTTCTCAAGTGTTCCTTTAAGCCATGATATTGAGTGAGCACTGACAACACCAGAACTCTGAATCCAAAGCGTCTAAACAGAACCTGTCATTTCCATCTGTGCTTTTACTGCTACAACAAATTAAAATGTCTTCTCAGAAAAAGGCACAAGCCTTTAAGCATCATTGTGCTATCCATGATCATTTAGCTAATATGTTGGTTTAATCTGCTCTCTGCTGATGAGTAGTATGAAGTCAAATCCTGCTTAAAAAAACAAAACAAAACAAAACAAAAAAAAACAAAGCAAATCCATTTTTGGAGCAGATTCTTTCCACTCACCACTGTAGCAGGGGATGGGCCAGTGGGTCCAATTTGTCCATCTGTTTCTTGATCTCCAGATATGAACCCTGGAAAAAACACACGCATGTGATGTTTTCAGCTTTTCCTTCCCAAAACCAAATGAGCAAGTGTTTAGATTCAGACTTGTGGTGTGAACAGTATGTAATATGATTAATATTCATAGTATAATAGCAACAATTCAGGCCAGCCACAGTGAGCAAGCAGTGGGAAGAGTAGCAGACACAAGATGTCCCTTCAATACACAAAATCCCACCATTGCGGCATCGGTACACTAATAATTCATAGCTGATACATCAACTACTACAGCCCCTCTTTCCCTCCCATAGTTCGTTATTGTACCTGGGTCATTTCTCGGATGGACATAACACTATCCAGTGCTTTCTGCAGTCTTTCATAATTCTTCTTCTGTGTTCATCGGTTGAGCCAAACATCCATTGGGTGCAATGAGAGAGGGGACAACATACAGATGTCTAAAATCACTTGGAGATACAAAGGTTTGCTAAAAACAATACAATCTGAATCTTTACAGTCATATTTTCTAGTGAGTTCCGACAGTAGCCGTTGCTTTCATAGACCACGCATTGTGCGGTGGGGATGCTGACCTTTGGGTTGAAGGCCAGAGTCTTGGGGTCATTGGGATCGACGACTGATGGGTAGGGCTCAAAGATGATGCTCTTTCGGGGAGACTCAAGAGCAGCTCGACACATAGCCACAAGTAGATCCACCACCTGGGACAAGAGGGATTTTACATTTAGACTTTCAGTTTTTAGCCATTGCTGTTATTGACTCTTTTTATGCTTTTATTGACAGTTGAACTTGGCGCAGTTCCAATAGCATATATAAACTACAAATAATTAGAAATGAACATCAGTATCTTGGTGTTTGTGGGCTTTTTTCTTACTTAGATGAAGGTAATTTGGGGGAAATTTTTGGGAAAATAGAAAGAAACTATTCCAGAAAACAACACAAGTAATCTAAATTATATCATAAACTGTCTGGTGTGCTGTTGTCACCTCTGCTCCGGTGGCCACCTCCTCAGCAGCTCCAGACATCACACCCAGAGTGTAGAAGGAGAACACACACAGCTCCCTGGTGCACACAGCCGGCTGCATTAACACACACCAAGATGGATGGAAATACACTCATTTCAGCGTGCAATACTATTCAATAAAAAGCACATTCATTCACACGCTCTCTTCTCCATTATTGAAAAATCCATTAACAGGATCATATTACTGAAAGAGAAAAACACCCCGTAGATAATTTTTTAGTAGTGATTTTTCCACTGATATGAAAAGGTTTATAAATCTGTATTACATATCCATGTTATAAATCCATATGTTCCTCTTTTTCGTCTCTGATACCTTCAGCATGGATCCGTTCTGAAAGACGTGCTGCTCATCACAGACCACACAGTACTCATTAAGCGTGGGGATCCTCTGTTCTGAATACTTCATTATCTGTTCAGAGAAAAGCACAGCAGTGTTCCCAGTTATAACTCCCACCTCCAGCACTGCCTCATACTGGAGTTTGGCAGAATTGCTAAAACAGACCAGTTTTGGCTCGATTAATCCGCTCTTTGCTGCTAGAACAACAGTGTCCCTTAAGCAGGTACACAATCTCCAATATAAATAGCTAATATAACAGACAGGTTGTACGATGGGCCTTTTTTGAAGCATATATACAGAGACACTTAAACATTACAAGGAGACTTTTATAAATCACTTGCCAGATACTGTTTACTATTCTTATATGCTGTACTTATAAACAATACCAGGATGTTTTATTGCTCTATAAATGCTGCACAGGTGTTTTTCCTAAGCCCAGCGACCCAGATAGGGTGTGTAACTGCTTTTATAAGCGCATTCATATCTTCTTGAATCTAACCTGCACTAAGAAGCCGTACTCCAAGGTAGGGATGTTCTTGCAGTGGCCGCCCGCCTGGGATGAGAAAAACAATTCAATCAGCTGCCTCGTGGTAATCTGCGCAGGGGCCCTGGCCGCCGGGACAGCCACAGTCTGATGAGTCAAGTGAAGACAAAGCATTATGGGAAAGGGTGCAGCAGCCATGTTACGGTAAAGGTGGGGAAAGGCTCAGGTGGGAACAGTGCAGGTGGCGGGTGACTGAGAAGAGGGTCAGAGTGGGTCACAGTGGATTCAAACACAATATAAAGTGACTAAAGTACTTCAGCATTAACATTTTGCAGAGTTGTGAAGGATTTTGAACACCTTTGAACAGCATTATGAGTTTCTACATCAGCACTGTTACAAGTAAATGTGAGGAATGTGAAGTGAAACGCCTCAGAGTTATAATAAAAACACTATTACCACAATGTGACAGGTGAGTGAGATAGATTAAGGACAAATAAGTGGGGAAACGCTTCATTTTTGTTAATTTACACAAATTAAACTTGAAACATCTGACATTTGGGTTCTAATTTGTCCGGACAGGCACTGACCTGGCTATTTGGTGGATAGCTGAAGAGTTCCCCTTTCGGGTTCTTCATGGTACATGAGATGGAGCGGTTCATCAGGCGCGTCACTCTCAGCTCAGGGACACTCAGCTTCCCTTTTAAAACTGTGTCTTGGATCAGAGGAAAACTTGGAGACCTGGCAAAGACCAAAACACACAGCATGTCACTGGAAATCAAACCACTGTAAGGTAAAGAAATGCTAAGTTTCTCTTTGTCCTTGTAAGAGTCAAATATAGTAAAGTTTGGTCTCAAAGTAGAAAATGTTTAGCTTTAAATGTTAAAGCTACTGCTTTTTTGCTATTACTGTAATGTTGCTATGACTGAAATCTTAATTAGTACTACCATATCCAAAATCTCATCAGCTACAATCAGGTATGTTCAATATCTCATTAACTGTATTGTATTACTGAAGAAATACGCATGCTGCCAGTCACTCATGCTGCCCTAACAGTACATACCAGCTCAGACAACTGAAATCTGCTCAGACAGTAGCTTTAGTCACTAAGTGTTAAAATACAGGAACCGGTGTGCACTTCTACCATTGCTCTCAATGCATTATCCATGTACCCACCCGACATGAGACTCCTGTCAAGTCATGAGGATGTCAAGACAGTCTAGTAGTTAGTGAAGCTGACCTCTATCGAGTGGGCTGGGATTTAATCCCCTGTACACCTATAACTGTCAAAGCATTCCTGAGTAAGTCAGAAACAGAGAAGAGTAGTTCCCCCCAAGACGAAATTAGTTGATATTGTCAAATTTTGAATTGAAGTCGTCCTGCACAATGCTGCGTCACAGCTCCTTTTCCTGTCTGCTGTTCGCCTTTTCAGAGAGGCCTTCATATAGTATTTTCATCACTATCTTACCTATATCCTGTGTCAAATGTTTTTTGATCAAAGTACAGACTTAAATCTCACAAAACTGTAGGTGTGCACAACACTGTATATCATGAAACCCTCAACCTCAGTTTGATTCATTCTACAAAGTGAACAATGCAGAAATGTATGTATATAATATTGCACTATTTCTGGCTTACACTTCCAAATACAATCAAAAACAACAAATACCAACCAACTATGAATGACAGCTAACAGATAATTACCAACTAGCTAAGGATATAATTATTTCCTTAAAACATTTGCAAAGATTGAAACGATTTTCAATACGATGAAGAAATATAAAAAAAAAAAAATCTGCATTAGCATCGGCTCAAATGTTCCCACAATCCTTATTACTGTTTTATATCAATATATTATATTATATTATATTATATTATATTATATTATATTATATTATATTATATTATATTATATTATATTATATTATATTATATTATATTATATTATATTTAGTGGTGGGACATGATTAAAAAAATAATCTAACTAATTAGAAGCTTTGTAATTAATTAATCACGCTTAATCACATTTTTGTCAAATAACAATATTTGACACAATAAGCAAAGTCTTTCAATTCAAATTAATTTTGGTTGACGACTGAATCGATGAATAGACATACACATGAACTTAAACAACAAAAATGTTTTTGTTTCATTTATACTTATCTGCATTAATTTCAATTAATTAATTATAGAAAAAATAGCGCATTAAAAAAAATAAGGCATTTAATCACACCTTTCTCAGTTCCCCAATTTCAGGCACACTGGTAACACTGACGAGCACTCGAGCCTGGTAGGTGGTGGTAATACACCTGAAGTCTGTTTGCCAGTTGCGAAGAAGATGTATAGGATGTACTGTAGTGGGCCACTAGCTGGTCACATGACAGCACTTTAGCTTTAGTCCAGTAGAAACATCAGACCAATATGGCAGCTCAGCCACAAACTTTCTCTTTTATTACACAAACACTTCATCAAAAAATATTTCTGAAAGCATTTGAGGTGAGAAATAAGCTGTGCAGTTGCTGAATCTGTCCTCATTTTAGTTTGACGGCTAGTTTAGACATGTAACGAATATTTCGCTATGCATCGGACCTCTGCTGCCTGCGCCGGATTTGCATAAAATAGAAGTCAAGTCTACTTTATGCAAATGAGCTCTGGGGAAACGCACCAGAACGCAGCTCGAAACATGCTGCAACGCAACCAGCATGCAATGCGGTGCGTTTCACATAGACAATGAATGGGATGCGAGAAATTGACGGATCCTGTGGACACATTAGCTATGACAGTCCTGGTACCGGCAAATGGTGTAGCCAGCCCACAACAGACCACTTTTCAAGACATTCAAAGTGTTTGAGTTTACATAAAGTCTTAAAATGTTGAATGTAATCACTTTAATGGCAGTTTGTAGTAATCTGTGAATGTAGTAGATAGATGAAAAATGCAGATAAATATAAATGAAACAAAAACATTTTTGTTGTTTAAGTTCACGTATATGTCTATTCATCGATTCAGTCGTCAACCGAAATTAATTTGAATTGAAAGATTTTGCTGATTGTGTGAAATATTGCTATTTGACAAAAATGTGATGAATCGTGATTAATTAATTACAAAGTCTCCACTTAATTAGATTATTTTTTTGAATCATGTCACACCACTAATTATATTATATTATACTTAGACAATACAAACATGCACATTTATTCTTTGAAAATATAACAAATTACAACTTAAAGTTTACTCTGGGTTGGAGTGCTAGGTTCTGGTAGATTAGATGCCTTGACAGAGCAAGAGAGTGAGAAAGTGAGACCTACTTTGGGATGGGGGAGAAGATGCTGAGACCGGCACGGAACTTCTTGATGGTTCCTCCAGCTTTGAACCAGCTGTGCCTCTTCTCCTGCTGGGCCTTGAGGAACTCATTACTGAGGTGCTTCCACTGCTGTGAGGTGAACGTGCTCAGGATCCTGCCATATTACATGACAGGAGAGTCAGGAAGCAAGAAATGTGAGTGGACCTGATGCAGGCTGAATAACTCACTTTCAATTAGCTCCCAACATATAAACTATCCTGAAAACTATTTTCTAAAAAAAAAAGCTTGCTGCTGCACACTTTGATTATGAAAATTGTACATATTTTATAGTGAACTGGAGTTAAACAATGACATCTATAGTGCAAAATTTCAGTAAAAATACTGTTAGTGCCAAATATAGCAGATCACATCACTTACTTTTTGAGCTGCAGGCCCAGGCTGAATCCTTCTTTATTTGAAGGCTGGAACACTTCTACTGATGGCTCTGAATAAAGATGACTAACATTATTACACAGCGCCCAGATACACACAGACTCTTTCTTTCACTCTCCCTCTTGTATAGCACGTATTGTACTCACCTCCCACGCTCAGTGAGTGGCACAAATATCTAAAGTCCCTCCCAGAAAACCAACATCCACACTGACATCTTTACTCACCAGGTCCATCGAGGTACTGAGAAAGAGAAAAGCGTAGTCTCAGAATAATGGGCTCTGTTCTGATAACTTTCCAAGCTGTCGCAACCTCCTCCTGAGTCAGACACACACACGTACACACATACACACAAATATAAGGAGTTAGCATCCTAATTAGGGCCATTTCTCATTACATAAATTAATTATGAGCACACGATACATTATAAATGATGTGTTACTTTGCAAAATGTCAACGTTAGAATAGTAATGGGCAAAGTCAGAGGAGGTGTTTGCAGTGAAAGGAGAATGCTGACTCACATCTAAGAAACCGATGTTAATATGAAGATCGATGTCCACATCATCAATGGTTCCATACTCCCTGTACAGAGACACAACAGAGTTATTAATTAGAAGCTATATAAAATGTCCATCCATCCATCCATCCATTATCTATACACCGCTTAATCCTCACTAGGGTCGTGGGGGGGGCTGGAGTCTATCCCAGCTGACTCAGGCGAAGGCAGGGGACACCCTAGACAGGTCGCCAGTCTGTCGCAGGGCTACATATATAGACAAACAATCACTCACGCATTCACACCTACGGGCAATTTAGAATGATCAATTAACCTCAGCATATTTTTGGACTGTGGGAGGAAGCCGGAGTACCCGGAGAAACCCACGCATGCACAGGGAGAACATGCAAACTCCATGCAGAAAGATCCCGGGAAAGCCGGGACGTGAACCAGGGATCTTCTCGCTGCAAGGTGAAAGTGCTAACCACTACTCCACTGTGTAGCACTTATATATAAAATGTCTTACTCTGATAATTCCAACTGTTTTTCCCCCGAGGGAAAAATAAGACAGCATCGCTGGTATTGTTTTCACTCTAGTCTATAGTTGTGTGTGTGTCACCATGCAAAATGTGGCCCTGGAGACAACTACTGTTGTATGAGCTACCACAAAGGTGCTATTTCTATTTCTTTCTTTGGACAGATTTTGCCAACAAGATAGCGTCGCAACCGTACAAGATATAGTCTCGAAACTTTGCAGTCGAGGTCAAAATGAAGGCTGATGGGTGGGTGTTTAAACCAATGAGTTTTGAATACTCATGTAACCATGTGATAATGTAGTAATGACTGCAATTCCCTGAGCCCCATGACCCCATAAAAATAATTCAGTCAACTGAGCCAAAAAATATCAATTGTTTTATCTACTGTCATAATCATCTATCAAACTACAATTACAAATAACACTCTGCACACATACGCACACATGTCTGAGTGTTGGAACAAAAAGAAACAGCACTGTGTGTGGTCAGAGTGTGTCAACATGATAGTGTCACAACATGCAATCATGAAACTTTGCAGGTGTGTAGCTGAGATCTAAATGAAGAAAACTGTGCATGTGTGTGTCTGTGTATCTGCATTGTACCTGACAGAGACAGCACTGTCAGTGTAGATGTCTTTTACAGCCTCGATGTCTGCATCCAGTTGAGGGTGACGGTACAGGTCAGCGGCACAGCTTCCCTGCAACAAGCAGCACTGGTCACAGTTATAGCAGTGAATGAATTCTCAATGGTTCCCAGCCTTGTTGTTCAGACATACCCCCACACCCCACAGTCCCATCAGACAAAAACAACTATTGCAGCTGCTATGTTCTAAATTTGTTTACTTGACATTTCAAATTATTTAAATTTGATCTTATTGAGCATTATCAAATGCATAAAGGTGAATTTTCTTACAATTTGCACATAGTTGAAGTTCATTGCTTGTGTTAGTTTTAGCAAGTTGCCTATTATTGTTATCAATTCATTCTGAGTAATTCTGCATTACTTTTCAGTGCCTAATTAACTGGAGGCTTTCCTAGCGTTGACTCAACATTAGAATAATTTCATGTTAGCCAATAAATAAATAAATACAGTTAAAAATGAGTACATTTCTAAAAATGTAGTTGATGATAATTTATTGGAATGATATGGGTTTCTCGAAGCAGAATGTCAAACAGTGGTATATTACCAAATGTTGAGTTACAAAAAAAACGTCGAATTATCTTTCTGTATTTTTCCATGATTGTTTTGCATTCTGACATTTGATATTTTCCGTGGAGAACAGAACATTTGGTGTTTGCCACAAATAGCAATTTTCAGTATTAATAATAATAGCTGCCTCAAGTCTGTAATACATGTTCCTGGTGTCTAGACTTGGAGTCAGACTCTCATCTCCTCAGCTCAGAGTGTGCAGAACTGATCCCACACTTCCGTCCTTATCTTCACTACACTGCTTTCATGTTCTCTGACTGAACTGAAATGAGCTTTACGTCCCAGACTGGATTTACATTTCAATCAAAAGACTCAGAAGATAACAGTAAAAAAGGGATAACTAACAGATTAAGATCTTATGTGGAAATGAAGCAATGAACTTTATGAGATAAGATGGTACATTAAATGCTGAGGCTGGAAATGAATTTGACAAATGTTGCTTGGGATTTATAGTTAAGGTTGCACAGGGTGAAAGTACTAAAAGAAACAATAATCTGATACCTAATTTGAAAGAGAATGCTACATTTACAGAAGTTGTCATGTTGTTCAGTGTTAGATATTTGATTTTTTGAGTTTGCACATTCATATTTAAGACCAATCCTAAAACCTTGTAAAACGGTGACATATCCTGCTTCACATGAATTAAAATGTTTGCCCTGCTAGCAGTGAGGCATTAGGACGGAAATGTCACTCAGTTGGCCCATCTGTTCGACACCACCAGAGTAAGATATCTCAACAATTATTCACCACATTGCCATGACATTTAGTCTGAATATTCATAATCCCTACTAGAGGCATTCTAAATGAATTTGGTGAACCCTGACTTATTGTCTGGCGCCACTGTTAGGATAAAAATTCCACTTGACCAATATTTAGGTCTATAGGAGTATCTTGAAAACTAGCATCTGGTTTTCTGGTACAGTGTCAGCGGTTAAACGTGCTTATTAAAAGATGGATAAGGTTGTTGGTGAGTTTTCCTTTGTGTCAATTATGCAAAAATATCAATAAAATGCAGCATGCAAAAGATAAACATAATGTAACTGCCATACTGCTACTAGGTTTGATAGGTTTGATTGTGAACAGCACATGGTATTTATTTATTTATTTATTAGTTTATTTAATAGGGACAGTGCATATTAATGAACACATGCAACAATAGCAGTGTAAATATGCCAGATTATAGCAGAAATGCTAATTTCCATCTGTAGTCCCCAGGCAGGTGACAGAAAAAGAGAAACACATCACAATACAAACAGAAGAAGAGTTACACTAAAAATGTTCACAGGCCTGGTTTTCCTTAAGCCACTGTTTTAGGTGAAGCTTAAATGTGGCAAGTGTTGGAGTTTCTCTAATAGATGATGGAAGACTATTCCAGTACTTGGTGCCTTTTACAGAGAGCACAGTCTTTGCAAATTTTGGTATTTTCTGATGTACTCTCCTCAGGTTAAGTTACATACTTTTATTATTAGAACACCTGAGGTTTTAACAATAACAGAAGGATCAAATATGTTTGCTTTGACTAGCTTTATCTTGTGGCATGAAATTAAAAAGACAGTCTATATGGGTGCCAACGTATCACAGAAGTGGAACTTGTTAGTCAGCTAAATATAGTTTTGTACAGCTTATTAGGAAAAAAATTAAATAATATCATTAGTGTAAAAACACCCCATTATAAACACCTAGTTTGAGGCTATTGTAGTGGTTATTGGACTTTTTTTTTTTTTCAAATATGGTATGGGATCGTTTCAAAGCTATAAAACATATATCAAAAAGACATCACAGAATAGCAATACTAATGACAGCACAATGTCAATATCCTGACAACACCAGATTCAGCAGAGAGGTAACAGCTGTACCTGAATGCCATACAGGAACTGTTCCGATTCATTCTCCCCGTCCGACTCCTCGTCTGTCCAACACTGGCCTTTGATGTCCTGTGGGCCCACACATTGTGAAAAGGCCATTATAGTGGAGCGGAAAGAAAATGCAGCCTCTTTCTATCATCCTTTCATCTCACATCTCCCTATTTAGCCTTCCATTCAAGGGCTTCAAAACACTGCTTTATACAGCATCTCAAAGAGAGAGACGGAGAGCCATGATTTATTTCCAAGACAGGATATTCTCTGAATCTAGCCTTCCAAATAATACTCAAGTGACAATAAAAAGGATGACTTAACAAAAATATCTATTTTATTTATTTATCTGTCATTTCTAGCAAAACCTGGAACCCAGAAGTCCAGCTGACTAAAATATTTGTTTTATTTATTGTATTTAGATTGAGCAAACATGAAATTGTATTGTCTATGGAAAGTATGTATCTCTGTAAGTAGAAACAGCAATTAAATTTACAATTTACAACCTTTCAAATAATAACTAGAAACATGAATGTCTGGCAAGCTTAACCCTATGCAGCGATTACACCAATAGGAACCCAGCTCTCTTACCATTGGATCTGCTGTTCATAGGGCTCTCTCAAACAGGTTTGGGCCTTTGACTACTGCCAACCATTGCAGCCTAATTCCAGGTGGAAGGAACGAGAACAGAAAACCGGTGAGCTTTGACTGGGCGCCTTTCTTTCGTGCCCTCCTCAGAAATACACAACCTTGGAAAACAGAAAAATAAAATTCAACAAAGGGGAAAAAAAACACATGAAATAAAGAGGACATGGCCAATGATGCCATGCTTTGTAAATGGTGCCCTGCTCTTCTTTTCTTTAAATCATTTGCACTTCACCTTGCCATGTATCCTAGCAACAGCCATCTCTGCCTCCTTTCAGAGTGGCATTAATCACTGTAGAGAGAATGTGTGGGAGATGTGTGCTGTACGTTCAGTACCCAGGATGTCTCCATTTCTTTGTTTGTTTATTTTTTTCCCAGGAACTTCATCTATTAATATCAAACAGCACCAGAGGCTGGTACACCTTTATAGGCGCACAGCCAAAACAGCACAACCACTGATGTCATTACATTGTTACACAGTTTTTTTTTTATTCTTATTATATTTCTATCTTGCAAATAAACACAAAATATGTTGATATGCTGTACAATTCCCTGGGTTGGCATAAGAGGAGAACATTGTGACTACAGGGTGTTGAGTAAAGTAATGTTAACATGAGTAAATACTGGTCGTTTCCAAAAGAAACAGCTACAACTGTCATGATGATAACAAAACAAACATCGATATGGTCCAGACTTAGAGGTAAATTGTAGCAAAACAATAGGACAAACTGCAAGAGAAAACAGCATCACTGGCATGACAACAATGATACACTTTGTATCTTATAGAAGCCCATCACTGTTTGTGTTGGACATGTAAACAATGGCATTATTTTAACAATATTTTACACTGCAACATCATAATACACACTACAATTCACATATCTGAGTGTATATCAAATCAAAACAATAAAGAATTTACCATACAGGAATGGATCCTAACACTGTGTGCAAACAAAGACCGGATGTCAGCATAGCTTAGCACCACAAGACAGAGCGCCTAACAAAACCAACACGCATGAAGGCATCTGTTATAAATAGGTCAGTATAATTAAAAGGACACCGATTCTTCCTTTTCTTTGTTCCTGCCACTGGCTTGGCAGTTTTCTACACGTCAGTACAAAATACACATAGCACTGTGCTTTTGGTTCCCTGATCACGAGCATTTGCTCTGATTTTTTTGTGTGAGTGTGCCATGATCTGGCTCCTTTCTTGTCTTAAAAACACCCCTCCCAACATCAACACTGCTCCCGCGTCAGAACCACGTCTTCTTCATCTCCTGCCCTTTTTTTCCCCCTCTATATGCCTGCTGCCCTGCCATGTCCTCAACCCTGCTAGCATCTACATCTCGCTCCCCCCTCCCACCTCAACTCCCCACCATTCCCACAGCCTCCGTCGTCTCACATACCAATAGTCACCACCCCCCTCCCCTCCACATTCACCAACACCGTCCCCATTCCTCTTTCTGGTAACTATTTAGCACAAACACAGATGCAATCAGGCAGATTTTCCCCTCCCCCCACGCTCTACACCCTTACCCCATCCATCCACACTTACCTCCACAGAGGATGGAGACTCGGATGCTGTCCTTGCCTCAGCTGCTCCCCCTCTTAAAGGGCACACCTGCCTCCCTCTCTCCGCGGCCGTTTTTCCACTGAAATGATAGATGACAATGAGCCCACTAAAAATAAGAAATCAGAGAAACCGGAGCCACAGTCCCACCGTTCTAAAGTGTCTGTCCCTTGATTGCTTGCGGTGTGTCTGCGAGCAAGCCAGCTGGTGTGTGTGAGTCTGTGTGTTTATCTATTGCAGATCTCTGCTCTTACTGCTGTCTTATATTTTGCCTGACAACACTGAGGGGTCTGCGCATGCTCAGAGCGGCAAGGCAAGCCAGTCATGTGACCTGCAGCTGACTGCACCGCTGCTGAGAAATGAGAGGAAAAAATGGCTCTCCTCTGTATATGCATCTGCCCATTTGTTGGTGTGTGTCGTGTGTGAGAGGTTGCATGAGTCAGTGTCCCTTAATGTGCCATTGTGCTTTGGAGGCAGCCTGTGGTTAATATTTAATTGTTTGCGTGTCTTATCTAAATTCATTCAAAAAGAAATAAAAGCACAAACGTACTGTGAGCTACATTTGAGCTTTAAACAATGGCTACACTGCATGTTGCATGTACTCCGTATTTTATTACTCAAATTATGTTTTTAAAAAAAGGAGTTACATTTCAGTAACATTATAGAGCATAATAGAACATTAACTTACGTTTTTCAGAGTTTTTTACTGATGTGTTGCTTCTAATATAAAGCCCCTTTGTGCACATTCCTTTTTATCTCTTCTATTTTTTATTCTGCAGATACACATTTGTAAATTTTTAAAGAACTGCATTTTGCTCAGTTTAATATGACTACATCTATTGTCGTTACCAAGATGTGCTGTACCTGTTTAGTTCTTTTTCTTTATTCTGTATTCCTGCCATGCTGTTAAAATCTAAAAATAATAAACAAAAATAATAAACATACATTCTTTATATATTACCTTTAGATAAATAGATAGATAGATAGATAGATAGATAGATAGATAGATAGATAGATAGATAGATAGATAGATAGATAGATAGATAGATAGATAGATAGATAGATAGATAGATAGATAGATAGATAGATAGATAGATAGATAGATAGATAGATAGATAGATAGATAGGTGCTATATAGACAATAAAAATATACATGCTGTATGTATAATACACTCATCATTGTGTGCTTGTGTGACACATTGGTCATAAGGCCTTTGAGTTAATCGGTCTTTACCCTCATTATCTCAAGGTTTCTATTTCAGAACTGACCTAAAGAATGGACAGATTAATGAACATGTGTTAAGCCAACTGTCTTCCCTTTGTATGGCTGTAGTCAGGAGAGGAAGAGAAAATTAAGATCACATTATTGCAAACTTAAGGGACCATGACCATGAGGCTCAGTGGAAATATGTGGGGCACCCTTCAGTGCAATGTTATAGTTGTTTCCTCTGCAGAGCTCACATCGCCTGGTGCTTTCCTTGTGAAGCTAAGTAGTGATGAATCTACAAATGCAGATTGTGACATATATCCTGTACAATACTTGTCAGCAGGCCATTTTCTGTGTTCCATTTTCAAAATTGCAACATCTCTTTTCTTTTGGGGAAAGAAGCACAAAGAATTTGCTTACATACAATTTGGTAATCAAACAACAGGTCTGGAGGAGTGTGACTGTATAAGTGTTATTGTGTCTTATTTCACTTTGCACTATAAATGTACAGTCTGTGTTGTATTCACAAATTGTGATTTCACATTTTAATTGAGAATTTAATCATTAAAAATTAGCTGATTGGTCATGTATGGTTTACAATACCTCCTATTATATGTAATTATTTAATTTGTTTTTCTGTTTTTTGCATTTGTCCCTTTTATTTGTCATTGGTCGCAGTAGTTGCATTAGTGCAGTACTATGTTTAGAAGCATTAGGCTGTCATATCTGCTCATCTCTGAGAATTATCTGAGCATATTCCCACAGTGTCTTACTGTACCTCGTGGTCCAGGGGTTAGCAGCCATTAATGCTGACTGACATTCAGGAGCTCTGTCACTTGAGACTGGACAGCAGACCTGTTTCTCACCTGGTGAGGTGTGTCCAATGGTCTTTAGGTCCTGGAGTGGAGAGGATCCAGGCAGAGGCAGGCAGCAGCCAGTGAGACAACAACATGGGCAGTGGAAGCAGCAGTGCTGACACCACCAAAACTGTGAACAGGTGAGAACAAAAATAGAACAAAGGCAGAGGAGACATGGAATTAGCAAAGAGTGCACCCATGCAGTAGTCCTGTGGAAGTCTAGACATAACAAAGACAATATCAGCGTCGTTTTATGTCTCTGTATGATAAATGGCACGTTAAGGAATACATTTGCCAGATTGATATATGTAAATTTAAATGATTCAATTTTCATCTCACTATAGTGGTGATATAGTTAGCATTTTTCTCTGTTTTAAGGATTGACTTTGTGCATATAATTTCTTTGGCCAAGATGATAATGGCAACAAAATTAATAATTATCCTGGGTAACACTTGCTACATAGTCATTCAGTGTCTGCACTGGATATACAAACATTTGTATTTACTGTTGGCCCTTAATATGTTGATTGACGAAATGGGTTCTGACATGTTTTTCTATGATCTCAAGAAATCAGTAAATTATTATTCTTGGTGTCAGAGTTGTAGTAGCAATCTATGTATTTGTATTAGTTGAGTGCTTTCTAATTTATTGTAGTTTAAGCTTTCACTTTAATTATTTAAATAAAATTTGACTACTAAATAAATTCAATACAACAAATTATTTTCATAATTATTGTAACTGATAGCTATATTTGAAAAGAACGTGTATTGAAAATGGACAACAGTAGGTACCAAAACAACTGAATTCATACCGCTGAAAAACATCTCACAACGGTTGTTATCATTTTTTACCACCAGATGGAGTCATAACCTCACGCATTGTGTAATAGCAAGGTACCAGCACATTAATAGGGTCCTCATGGATCATCATTTCATCGTTCTACCATCCACCAGCGGGGAGGTAATACAGCTGGGGTTCATAAACAGTATTTTGACTCACCCATGTACCAGATTTTATAAGCAAAATGAAGACGCAAGCAACATTTCAGTAGCTTACAAGACAGCTATCATATTTCATAACATATATTGATGATGCTTCCCCTCCATACTTCCTGAACGACAATGGCGTCCAATGTTCTGACATTAAATATCCTTCATTAGAACCTTATATATGATCATTAAAACGGGCAGCACATCAAATAGACATACTAGACAAACCGCTGCGTTTTTTCCAGGAAAGTACCCCACACCATCCACAGTCACATGTCGCAGTCCACGCTCTTCTTATACATTCACCCGCCCCTATTGGCTCCCGAACTTTGCCAAGCACTTCTACGAGCTATCTGTGTATCCTTCCGCGTTTTTAGTTTCCACTATTATCGGACTTTCCACAAAGGTGGCACTGAAAGAGAACTATTTGTTTGGCTTCGCAGTGATGACTGCGGCTGATATAACTGTGTGAAGCCAGCGCACTTCTTTTTCTTGTCTCTATATTCTCTCGGATGGATACGTCTCAGCATCCCTAGAAAGTAGTTCCGCAGAGTGAAGACTAGGGAGATCACCTTGAGCTCCTCTCACTGTTCCGGCAGTTTCATCGGTCCAGGCAGTTCTACCGCAAGACAAGGTGGGTATCCTGAGCAGGAGCTGCACCGTGTTTCGTTTAACTTTCCTTAGAAATGACCTGATAGCCTGTGGAGCACTGAGTTGTCAAATTACTGCCGTTTTTCTTTAGCTACATCCCGCGCGGTGGTGAGTTTGGTAATGTATGAGTCGGTCGTTTGTAGCTGGTTTCCACTTTTTACTAAATGCCATTTTTCAACAAATTAAATAATGTGCAAACATGCTAATACACCAGGACAACTTGGATAAATCATTTAAAGTCCTGCTATGCTAGTTTAGTATGTATCTAAACAATGTTCTGGCTTCAAAATGCGGTTAATAGATGGACAAACTGAAGGAATTTGCTCCGGCACTGAGCAGCTGTTTATATAACGAACTGGTAACACGCCACAGTGTTGTATTAGTTTGTATTTTTTTTGCAAAACCGCGCTAATGTATCTGAATTAATGACACAAACTGTGAGGTCTTATAGGAGGTTTTGAACGCTGTGGAGTCGCTTCCTGATGCCTCGTGTTGTGGGTGTGGCCGCTGCGTTTCTCGGCCTCCCATTGGACAGTCTCCGTGATGTCTCGCGATCAGGAAAATGTGACGCAGGATGAGAACGTGACCTTTAGCGCATCGTCTGCACTGTAACTTTAATTTAAATGAATTTCTAACATACAGATGGATATAAATGCACGACCACTATTACGTGTTATCATTGTTTTCCTTCACGTTATATAGTTCGTGCTAAAAGATAAATTCATCACGTTCCTTCTCCTCTTCGTCCTCATTTTCTGCAGTATGTCCTCGGAAATGCTTTAAATGAATCTGTACCATGTTAGGTATATAGTTGTAAATAACCGACCTATGATTAATGGTAGATTAAAATGTGTATATTGCCATAGCAGCCTCACTGCAGTAGCTTGCTGCAGTGGTGCCACAAATGATAGGCCCTATTGACACTGGATACACAGGCATGAAGGCAGGTCTCACCCTGCTGTTTAGTTCGTCCTGGCAATTTGAGCTATCCATGGTGTGTGATCGCTATATCTTCTTTGTCAGTGTTTTCTCAAAAAAGGAGAACAGGATTGACCAAAGGGCTTTTGTCTGAAGTCGTATTTTAAATTGTAATATGATGTCAAATTGATCTGCTGTGACCGGGCCTGCAGCACAGCGTGCATGCATTGTTATGTAGCCAGAAACCATTGTTTTGTGTATGACAAAATTCTGGAAACACTGGTCATTGCTGCGCCCTTCCTGACTGAAGGCTTTGTTGACAAAATGTAGTCTGTAACTCGGGAGAAATGTCACATCATAATGTCAAATGATGTGGAGTTCTGCAGAAGTGATGAGCTCAACAAAAGCAAACTTTAAAGTGCCTGCTACTTTGGTATTGGCTGTTAAGAGTAGGTCACTTTGGAGTAGTACGGAGTGATTTGTGGGAAATATTCAATTGAGATTTTCCTGACAGATTTTGTACTTGTAGTTTGACTTGAGATATAAAAGTCAAAAGTCAAGCTTCAGTTCAGCATTCACTGGGGTAGATTTAAAACATGGTGGAGCATTATGACAAGATACAATTGTATGTAAGTATTATTTGTCACAAGACGACAGCATGACATTTTTAAACCACTGACACAGCAGCTTAAATCCTGGGTTCATTGTGCTGCATAATGTATATCCGAAATAGCAGCCTTATACTTTTCTTTGAAATCTATCATTTGTTCAGCTCTAATTTTGAGGATTTCTTATAATAAACTTCAGGGATTTGTCAAAATTATCCCATATCTCCAAGTCAAAGTTACTTAATACATTCCATACTCAATGAGAGTTCAAAAACTTTGCCTGTAAATCCAGACTCTGGAACTTAGTCATACACAGATATGAACTGCTGGTAAAATAAACAGTACCATGTAAGTACATCTTATTGTTGTAATTTTATCTGTAGTTGTCGGCGTTTGTCTGCTCAAAAAAGCACTGTGACAGGTACCCAGCACTTTGCAAAACTGATTATGAATTGTCAGTTTCCCTTGGTACTGCAGTTAATTGATTTTTGCCCTTGACCTGCTTTGTGGTAAGATAAGT
Organism: Amphiprion ocellaris; assembly: GCF_022539595.1. Classification (NCBI taxonomy): domain Eukaryota; kingdom Metazoa; phylum Chordata; class Actinopteri; family Pomacentridae; genus Amphiprion; species Amphiprion ocellaris. Next base: position 20,904,162 of record NC_072766.1, on the reverse strand, counting down.
TTAGTGGCAGTAGAGCTGGTGGCCGGTGCAAGAGGCCGCGCCTTGCCTGGCTGGCACTGCTCCCGTGCAGTCTCTACCCACTGCAGCTGCACGTGTGATGGTTAATTCTACATAGGGCCAACACAAGCAGTTGTAGGTGTAACTTTTCCACCACAGACATACTTGTGTTGAGCTGACAAAATGCTCAGTTCAACAAAAGGTGTTTACTTTCTGTGTGAGGTGCTTCTGCCCTACCTCAGGTTTGTATGGTACACTACAAGCTGACTTTACAAGCAACATAGTATAAGTACCATCGTATATTCCAGTATTTTACACTGCATCACTCACGCATGTTGTGTGTTATAAATAGCCAGTGCTCTGTTTTTAGCCTTGAGGTGTAGTATGACCTGGGCTGGTAATTATATTAACGTGAAAATGCTCTGGTTTGCCAGAGTCGAATCTCATGTATGTCCATTAGTTCCGATCATGGCGATTGCCCAGTCACAGCAGGAGCTCTCAATGTCCTTCATCCTCATTGACTGGATTTACTCTTGAGCTCCTGGAAGTGTTGCACATATGCACGCGTGCCGGAGCGATCGGTACTGCTGTTGCAGGGACTACTTTGTTCACTGGCATTGGACGCTCCAGCACACTGGGGTGGCTGTGGAGGTCATTGATGGTAACGTGCTTGGTTGTCCCCAGGAGGAACAGGAAGATCTACTGGGGGTATGTAGTAGAACCTTTGTTGAGTCAGTGTAAGAGATTTAAGCCACTGGCTGTCACCGTAATCCAGCCACATCTATAGTAGATGATGGTAAATGTCAAGACACCCTGACAGCTATGATACCTGTCTGTTAATCATTGCACAGGCATATTTCATCGATGAGTAACAAGAAAATGGTTTAGAAAGAAAGGAAATGATAGTGACGGGGAGGTATGTTACAAAGCTAGATATGTTGGGAAGGGATTGGAGAGGATTATTAGCAGCCAGCTCTAAAGTTGGTCCTGCATCTGTGTCAGGGTTACTATGGCTGCTGTTGGCCTGTGGCTGCTACTCACTGGCTGTCCTGGGTTCATGCACACTATTTATGTCTATCAGTGGGCCATTACTGCCGATTATGTCATTTTGTGTTTCCATAACAACCAGGGACTGGCAAGCTGGAACAGACAGACTGATATGATTTTATTGGTAGTTTTTTATTGATGCCAATAAAGCAAATTATTACTCCACTTAATGAGGGATAGTCTTTACATGGGTTTCAAAAGTAATATCACAAGGAAGTGCTTCTTTTGCTAGTAATATTCCATCTGCTCTAAAAATAACACCTCATCTGAGGATGCAAGCAGTATTTGAGGTCACATGCTAGGGGTGCATATTTTATTGCACTGGTGAACATACAGGCTATTATATTTTTGGCCAAGAAATTTGATCCTGTCCCTACCTCACCGCAGTTAACAAAAAGATATTCAGTAAATTTGTGGCAAATGTACATTTGAAATCCTCAGAATGTGCTGAATGGAAGCAGGCCAAACATAAAATAAGTCATGATGTGGTAGTCTCTCAGGTAGCTTTGTGGGAAAAGAAATGAAATCAAAATCCAAATGGGAAAAACAAAAAGATGTTGGGCAAAACAATCAAATGTCATTGTTGTATAGCAGTGATATCTGAAGCCAGTGTTGTTTTGTTGTGTAAGGAGCAAGATTTATTACTATTAGTATTGGGAATTTTTTGGACTTGCATCTGGTTTGTAGTCCACATGTGTGGTCAAGAGATACAGCCTCTTCTAAAGGGAGGTGCCTGATACCTAATCTCCAGCGCATTCTCTATGACAATTGTGCATCCTCTTTATGTTTTGCAATTGCAACTGTCAATATTGCATTACTGTTAGGATTGCATCAAACCGCGAAATTGTGATGTCTACATCAGAAAGCTAATTCACCAGATGCTGCTATTAGCATGTGTAGATAATTTATTTCCGATTCTTATTCTTTGGTGAAATTGTCATGCCTCTGATAAGTCAGTGAAACACCAAATGACTAATAAACAAATATGCAACAGGGTACCAACATATGCTAACATTTGAAAAGTAATCACCAACCAAGTGTTTCTTTCCGCTGAAAGTGTGAGACAATAGTCCATCTCTGCTGTAGCAGTATTGCACTTTTTTCCCCTCATTTCTTCAACAAGTGGTCATAAAATGATAAATGAATTAAACAGGAAATTATAAAACACACACACAACATGACACACAATTTCCCCCCTCTGCAGTCTTTTCCAGTGGTTTAGTCCACTTGGTGATTGTGTGTGTCACTGTAGTGGGATGTGACTGCACTCACGTACAGCACTGGTCTGCCCCATTGATGGAAATGTTACATCATCAGCCAGGAGCTCCTGCTGAAGCAGCCTGTTGGTAGAGTGGCTCTGCCTGCAATCCCCCCACCATGCTGCATTTGTGATGTGATGAGTAAGAGGAAGTCAGACCACTAGTGTTACTCTCCAATACAGCAGATTTTTCTCAGAGTAGAAAAATGGATGTGCCTTCAGTTGCAGTTACGCCACCCTAAAATTTCCATCTTCTTTCTGTGTTCCAAAACCGTTCTTTATTTAATAAATCAGTCTTGGTGTCTTGTTAGCGACTGATATTGAAAAATACTTTTAGAGCAGATCTTGCTTCTTTGTAGAGGAAATCAGAAAAGGGTTCAAAAGTAGTTGCCCTAAAAAGATATCAAGTTGTAAACCTGTTGCTCTGCCAAAGGATCAGTCAGTGAGAGTGTTCATGATTGAATTGTCCTTGACTGCATAATTTACACTGAGGTAACATAATCTCTCCACTGGATTTTTGGACTGTGGTCTGTGTTTGCACTTGGGAAATAGTGATTGTATATAATAATGATAAAAGTTATGTAGGTGTATTCATAATATCAGTTACATAACTTTTTATTTTATTTTTATTGATTACTTTTATTGTCATTGGTTTTATTTCAGGTTCAATAAGTCACTATTATTGAAACCAACTTCTAAAACCAGCTTTAGATTGGAAAGTGCCATATAAACTTAGAAATTACAGCCATGTACATTATTTTATGTACTATTCTCATTTTGTGTATTGTGTATCGTATTTTATTTGATTTTATTTGATTTTATTTTCTTGACATTTGTTCTATTGTTGCTTCCTTTTAAATTTTTTTTTTTTCTAATTTTACTGTTTGATTTTAACTGGAAAGCACTTTGGTCACCTTGAGCGTTGTAAAGTGCTCTATAAATAATTTTTGATTGATTGATTGATTGATTGATTGATTGTATTGTACTTCAAAAATGTAAGTAGTCCCCTCACTGAAATTACAAACTTCAAGGCATTTATTGAAGCATCATTTTGACCGAGCAAGGATTTCACCTCAGTGAACTAAATAACATTTGATAAACCTGCATATCTAGTTATTCTGGACCCCAGCACATGCACAGCACAGTTACACATTGACCAAATGAACACTTCATCACACACAGTCCCAGTGCTCAATTTGCACAGTTTTCTGTGATTCGCTTTACTGCCAGATTGACTGCTCTGTGAGGCATTTCTGTGTCACTGTTGTAGTTATGTAACCACAGAAATGAGAGCTGTATAGGAAGCGGCATTCCTCACCATAGATAAGCAATGCCACACCCCACTCAAATACACCTACGCTGGTGGTTGAAACATGGCCTAAAGTCAGTGAGTTCACACAGTTTCTCTGTCCTGGATAGATTTAGGGGAGCAAAAGGAAATGTGCACACATCTGTGCACCCTGTTTTAAACTGACTGTATTGAGCCATTTAGTAGTGCACAGGATTTTATGTAATGTCTCATTGGTTGCACTATTTAGATTATATGTTTGGCCTTTTTTGGCTAGAACAGAGTACTGAAAGTGTCGTGATGAAAGCTTGGAAAGTCCAGCCCCCAGACGAGCTTTGTGATGGTGTCGTTGCCATGGGTGACTCAGCAAAGTGGAGGGGGGGAACAGAATGTCCAGAGTGATATAGCAGCTGAAAGAGCTACACTACTGTGTTCTCAGTATAGGTTGTAAAGACAGTGCAGTGTGCTACTGTCAACCTAAATATGTTCCTTTGCATTTCAGATCAATCTTTAGGTGTTTGTCACTAAACAGCAAACAATTTGTTCCTGCTTTTTACCAGTTGTCAGTAGCATGCATTTATTCACTACTGATTGTGCAACCCTAAGTTAAAGAGTAATTCAAGAAAAGACAGTTTTTTGCAAAGCATGTGCTCACAATAATCCGTTATTAGCTTAGCATGGAAGTCGTCACATTTCATAATCTTAATCTTAAAACAAATATTTTTCCATTTTTAGCTTCTGTGGTTGAAAACTTAAATAGATACACTTAAAGGTTCCATGTGGAGTTGCAGAGTTCATGACCTCTAGTATGGCTCTGTTCTTCTGCAAGTGCTCACCCATTTTATTGGTATCATGAACACACATGAAACCACATGAATGACACAGTATATGTTCCTGACAATAATTTTGCAATATTCTGTGGGAATACAGGTGGCAGTGATACCCCAAGATATGTTGCAATGTGCCAACAAAAGTGAGGGAAGAACAAGAATGCAAACTAGTTGACAGATATGCAAACATTACAGGATTTAGAAATCATCTTTTGCAATGTTTTTAGAGTAAGGAAATCCACACATTTGTTATAGCTCAGTACAGTTTGATGAGTAACTATAAGAAAAAAAAATTAAAGCAAAACACATATTCGCTTGAATTAGTAGAAAATGAACCTCTAACTGTGTTTCTGTCAAGTCATTAAGGTGCACATGAATAAATCCACATTGTGACCTGAGCTCTACCTAGTAGCCAGTGCTGTAAATGTTTGACTGTTCGTCAGCTGTTTTATTGTAAGTGGCCTGTCACAGTTTCCCGCCAGCTGTACACACCTGTTTTGCATAATTGTTAAAATCTTTTCTATTCTCCTATATAAAATCATGGTTTCCATCATTTGCCTCCTTTCTTCTTCTATGGTTTGAGGTAGCAACTGTCTATCTTGAGGCTTTTAACCTCTAATATTCAACCAGTTGTATTTTGATAAGCATCTATTGACGTTAACATCATATATTAACTGTCTTTTTTTCTGTGCAGGACTTCTCCAGTTGCACCAGAAAACATCATGCCTCACCCAAAGTCTGTAGACATGGGCTCTGCCTTCATCCAGACACAGCAGCTCAACGCTGCCATGGCTGACACTTTCCTGGAACACATGTGCCTGCTGGACATTGACTCTGAGCCCACCACTGCACGCAACACTGGCATCATCTGCACCATTGGTTGGTCATTTTTGTTAGCACTCTTACAGACAGACAAACCTTTATGGCATCATAAACATAAGCAGATATAACTGCCATGCTGTAGTGTTGTAGTTGCTTCTCAAGAGAACACATGTAAAGGATATTGCATTCATACATCTAAAGGACAATTCATGTTTTACAGCCTGGTCCTTAATCTTATCCTTATGCCCATTAATACTGTTAGTTATTATAGCATTTTATTTTTCAGTTCAATAACCACATTTTTGATCACAATTATTTACTTTTGTTGAGGAGCGAAAGCAGTTGGAATGCCATATTGATATTTTAAATTCACAGCCGTGTGTCTTCTCTTTCATACTATGCTGCATGAACATATAAATACAACTTGCTAAAAATAAAAAGGTGTTGGCTAAAATTTCAAGTTTGCACTGCAGCCTATTAATGTGAAAATTGAAATCATTATGCTATTTCTTCGATCTCTTCCTTTCAATTCAACTGCCTGCAGGGCCAGCCTCTCGTTCTGTGGATACCCTGAAGGAGATGATCAAGTCTGGAATGAACATTGCTCGCTTGAACTTCTCCCATGGCACTCACGAGGTGGGTCTTTCTAGATTTCTTTCTGCTGTGTGAACAGGTTGAGCAGGGACTGCTAATGTTCATAAGGTTAAGTCACGTTTTAACTGTGCTGATAATTTCTATCAAACATGGTTGTGTGCTTTATCACAGAATGGTATCGGTTAGTATGTGGAGTTTTGTGGCAATCTTTGCCTTCTCTTGTCTGCCTTTGTCAGCTTTTTCATGCAGTGTTCGTAGCTCTTTGCGTAACATCTATCGTGAAAGTAGACGGTCAACAGGCTCACAATGAGCAAGCATGTAATTCATGATGAACTGTAATCGGCTTGGCACTTTAAGCAAGACTAAGCCAGTCGGCATGAATGGAAGAAATAGTAATGCTAACTACTTGAGATAAAATTTTTGCTAGGTAGCAAAGTTGAACTCACAAATGATGCAACATTTGAATCTTTGCAAACTATCAGACCATTGTTTCAGTGTATAATAAAATTTGTTGATCAATGGTAAAATTCTCTTTTCTTTGCATATCCCAGCTTGTATTCAGGTTGGGAACATAATGTTCCTTGTCAAACGAGTTGTAGATTTAAAAAATGTTTCTTTTTTCTTAACAGAAAGAACAAAAAGAGCTTAAATGATTTAGTGCAGCCAATATTTACCAGGCATAACTGACAAATCCTGAAGATGGAAGCTAGGCTGCACACAGAGAGACTGGCTGACTGCCATCAGCTTATACAGTGCAATGAAGCAGTTAGCTAAGATTTGTGGAACCTTGTGGACAACTTGACTCTGACCCTCAGGCTTCTTTAGTGAGAAGTTAGAAAGTCCTATCCAGAGGGTCATCACATTTATCAACAGGTTTTACAATAAATAATATCTATAAATGAAAACAGTGACAGTGAAATCAATTTTAATCATTCAATAGAGTTACTACATTAATTATCATCTGACATTAAGACCAGTTTTTATATAATGACATTTGATTTAGATGCCACTAGTTTGTTTTATTGAAATTTTCTTAGCTTTGACATTAAAATGTAATTTTTAAGCATTAGCAGACGTGATGCATGCATTTCACACATAAAGGTGTACTACTGTGGCATTTTGAAAATATTTGTGTAGATGAATAGAAGAAGAAGAAGAATCACGGCTGCTTTAAATAACAATGATTAATTCAGTTGGAGATATTTTCAAGTCCTCTTTAGCGAAAATTATCCATGTTCTGTGTGGGTTTAGTTGTTTCAGAAAGGTCAAGTTTTGCAATAGTTTTGGGAAGTGCCAAAAGATACCAGGGCATTGTTAGCTTGGGGTGCTATAAATAGGTCATCTGCTCCACCTTTATCTCCTCAGCAGGCAGCGTGCACAGATACTTTAGGCTTGTGTGTACAGGAACCAACCCCGACATCAGTCCACTGTTAACTTGAATGGCAAGTGAAAAGTATTTCGCAAAATTCGAAAAGTCAAGTCTTTCAGAACTAGCATAAATAATCTCAAAGGATCTAAAATTATTATTAGAATTATAATCATTAACTGGATCTTCACTTTATACTGGATAGGACATAAATGACACATGCATGACCCTGACCTACCTATACAGATAACATGCTGTTAAATGCCGCTTTCTGTACGTTGCATTGGCTATAAAACAGGACACTGTCGACCTTGCTTCTTATTAAACGAATGCAGCACAGTGCAGGTTAACAGCAGCCAAAATACTATGCCACCCAATTCACATCTTATTTCATCTTTCTGAAGCTGTGTTTTTAAAGTTTGCATTTCAAATGCTGTTGCCTCAGTGTTGGGTATTATGAGACTTATCTTAATTATAAATGTAAATGTTTAGATGCTTTCCATAAAAATATCTTTTGTTTATGCTGATGATGAGACCAACCAGGTTTTCCCTTAGTCATAGTGCAGCAAGGGCAGTGTAAGTCAGCCAAAGTGATTACCTGCCACTTAAGTTATTACTGAAAGCTCTGGCTACCCAGGTGGACAGCATAGGCCATGGGCAGCAGGAAGCTGTCTTCAAAGCCACAAATACTTACTGCACTAGCTGATGACTAGCCTTCACCAAAGACCAATGATGATTGTATTAAAAACACGATAGTGCTGAATTTTTAAAATTTTCCTGTCAGCATTTTCCCACAACTTTTTAGCAAATGTCGGCCCCCATAGCAAGGATTGTAACTGTCAGTAACATTTCCGGGGCAAAAGTGTACCCACTGTCATTGTTTCTGTAACCCTTTCCGATAGAATTATAATCTGCCTTTGATGATTTGAACAACAGTGCAAGAGTAATGATTTTACACGAGACTATTTGAAGTCTGTTTACACTTACAATTGTGCTAGAATTTTGACCATTCAGCTTTATTGTGAGTGTTGTTCACCAACTTCACTGAAGAATTTCCTCTTTAGAAACACTGCGCTTCCTTAGCTGACTTCCTTGTAATAGACACTTACGGCAGCAGGCAGTGCATTCTCGGAAGGTGGAGATTATGCATCATAAAATTAAGGTTTGGTGCTCATAACATGTCAGTTAGGTTGGTGGAAAGCACTGCATGACCCCACTATGATGGTGACAGTATGAGTCATGTTTATGGCTGTGAGTTGTCACATGTACCTTGTCTTAAGTTGGCCCAGTTTGATTTTTATGCTTGCATAGTGAAACCAGCATCTTACAGTAACTCATAGTATTGGCATTGTAAAATGGTGCTTTCTATTTTTTATCAGTGTACGTGATATCAATCAAAGATTAAAGAATAGAACAGCAGGTTAGAGTTCACCAGTCTGATCAAAACTAAAAAACTCAGACTGTGTAGTGCTGTATCATCAGTCTGGTCTCTGGATATTTGAACATGTTAAAATCTCATTTTCTATAGTACCATGCAGAGACCATCAAGAATGTGCGGGAGGCAACTGAGAGCTTTGAGCCTGGCAGCATCCAGTACAGGCCTATTGGTATTGCCCTGGACACCAAGGGCCCAGAGATCAGGACTGGTCTCATCAAGGGAGTGAGTTAAACATCATGTTTCCATCACACCAAAACAGAAATCTTTATGACTTTGACTCCAAAACATTTTGCATGAAAAGCCAACTAGACAGAAAGTAACATTATGCCTGTTTAATGGCACGACAGAGCGGCACAGCTGAGGTGGAGCTGCAGAAGGGCAACGTCATCAAGATTACCTTGGACGATGCTTATCAGGAAAACTGCAGCGATGAGGTCTTGTGGCTGGACTACAAGAACATCACCAGAGTGGTGGAAGTTGGCAGCAAAATTTACATTGACGACGGACTCATATCCCTGCAGGTTAAGGAGATTGGTGAGTTAGAATTTGTAAAACATAAATAAGGTCATACACATATAGTGTCCAGTGTAACTGCTCTGTGTTAATATGTTTTTTTTGTCTCTTCAGGCTCTGATTTCCTCATGTGTGAGATTGAGAATGGTGGCACTCTGGGCAGTAAGAAGGGAGTCAATCTCCCTGGTGCTGCTGTCGACCTGCCTGCTGTTTCAGATAAAGACATCCAGGACCTGCAGTTTGGTGTGGCACAGGGAGTTGACATGGTCTTTGCCTCCTTCATTCGCAAAGCAGCAGATGTACATGCTGTCAGAGAAGTACTGGGAGAGAAAGGCAAAAACATTAAGATCATCAGCAAGCTCGAGAACCACGAGGGTGTTCGCAGGTGTGTATGTGGATGAAGTGTTGTCTTTAGAAACTTTCTTTTTAGTGTGCAGGTTGGGGTCATTCGTCATCTTTTGTTTACATCTGGTACATTTGTGCTATATTTGCAGTTGTTTTGTCTGTTATTGGGTTGGCTGAGGAACAAGACCATGTCAAAATAGATTGTCTATGGATGTAAATGCTGGTTAGGAAAGCAAAGTCCCAGCTGTGAAGAGGCCTTAAAAGTAGTGTTTAATGAAGCCACCGCTTTCACACACTCTTGCTGCTCCTCACAGCTGGTTACTTTGGGATGTAACTGGATGTCATTTTCTGCCTGTTTTGCAGATTTGATGAGATCATGGAGGCCAGCGATGGCATCATGGTTGCCCGTGGTGACCTGGGTATTGAGATCCCCACAGAAAAGGTCTTCCTTGCCCAGAAAATGATGATTGGTCGCTGCAACAGAGCTGGCAAGCCGATCACATGTGCCACTCAGGTCAGATATACTGTATTTCTTAAGCTGTATTTCCTCCATGAGATTACCCGGACGTAATAAAGACTTAGACATGATCTAATGTACGATTCTCAAGTGCATTAAGTGTGAATATGTGCAGCAACAACAACATACAGCTTGGCAGCCTTGGTCTAATTTTTTTCCTCACTGTTTCAGATGTTGGAGAGCATGATCAAGAAGCCTAGACCCACCCGTGCTGAGGGCAGTGATGTAGCCAACGCTGTCCTGGATGGAGCCGACTGCATCATGCTGAGTGGAGAGACTGCAAAGGGAGACTACCCTCTGGAGGCAGTACGCACACAGCACATGGTGAGTTGATCTATTTTAACTCTTTTAAACATTGGAGAAACATATTTAAAATCACACTGAGTGCTTTAATTAAAATAAGTATAGCTTACTGATTGGAGAAATTAGCTATATATCTTGCGTGATGTATAATTCTTTCATTTTTAGAAATTCGGTTAGAGAAAAAATTCAGCTCCTGGGAGATTACACTTTCTTGTTCCCTGATTTTTATGTTCCCCTGAACACACCTGCTACTTGTCATTCAATCGCTCATTGGCACAGCTTTCTTTTTTCCAATCTGACCAATTTCAAATGCTGACAGGAGGCCAACTGCATGTGTCTATCTTTTTGAGATCTTTCCATCCAATCATTATTCAGTTAGATATTTACTTCCATTTATATATGCTAATGAATAATCCAAAAATGGTTAATCACTATTAAAAATAATCAGTTGCGGATAATTGTATTGACAAAATACAGAATGGGTACAGCATTACTCATTCATCCCTGGGATATTAAAACAAGCTGTGTAGATGTTTTAAGTGGCTAAACCACTGCATAATGTCCACACCATAATGTGCCTGTGGTTGCGACCTTCTTTAATTGCATGGTGGTGCTTTCTTTCAAAATTAAAGTAAATGCATGTTGCCTGCACCTCTTCATAAAACTAATTCACTGTGGCTGTTATTCTATACCACTTCCTCATTTACCATGGTATCTTCAAACTGGTCTGTTCTGCTCTTCATCAGCCAAGATTTACAGTGCATCAACGACTTTCCCCTTCATATATGTTTGGATTCATAAACAAGGTTTAAGCTGATGAAAAGGGAGCGTCAGTTTTGAATGATGCCACATTTGGATTTTTCTGCACATAGCAAGATTCAATCAGTGCATTATCTTAAAAAAAAAAAGTTTATTTCTGTATTTTGTAATCTTCAACTATGCATCCGTGACATGGCTATGGGGAATTTGGGACGTCTTAAAGTTTGCATCTGAAATGCCTGCATTTGTCAGTCAGGGACAGACACTAACAAAATGCCTCTTTCAAGTCTTAGACTTAAGACTGTTAATATTTCAGTCATAATAGCAACCAGTAATTATGAATTGCATGGATGGATACTGCAGTTATGCCAGGTCTTCATTGTTCTGGCCTTCCTTGGCTAACTTTCGCTGTTCAGTTACACTGCAATACAGATGCAGGAGTGACTCAGCAGTCCTACTGAGCTCCGGCTTTGAGCTTGCAGCCCTTCTACTCACATTGCATGGGGTGCCTGAGAATCCAGTAAACTGCAACCTTGGTTTACCTCAAGTTGCTCATTTTGTTAGAAAAAAATCACACTAACAGGGCTTCCAAGCAACTGTTGCTAAAGAGTATTGTTTGTTTTGCGTTTTTTTCCCTCATTTACTTCAGACACTCCAACACTTTACTCCTTTGTTTCTCTGGGCTGTTTTAAACTACCTCTTTAGCTCTGTGTGCAGTGTGTGGCCTCTTAACCCTCAGCTTGCTTTCTAACTCCCAGTTAACACAAGTCAGGTTTTTCAATAGTTTTTTAAGAACATTTAATTTGATCTAACCTAGCTTTATCATTTAATGTTTTAAATTGTTTTGATATTAAGGTGAAGTAGTCCGTTTTCAATAGTGTAGTTGTTTTAACTGTAGAATAACAGCTGGTATTGCAGTGATTTAAATTTAATATGTAGATGATTGTGGTAAAGTTTTGACTGTTTTAACCTTGATGTTTCCTTATTTCCTCCCCACTAACTGCACACCTAAACTCTTCCACTGACTGACCCTCTGTGTTTTCATTCCATCTCTTTCTTTTACTTCAACTTGTTTTTCTGTCTTCTTAACTTTGTTCAATTGTGTCCCCTATGTTCCTGTCTTTTCTCCCTTTCTATATGTCCTTTTTTTGTTGTTGTTATTTTACACCCGTGTGTGCTTGGTGTTGGAATGCCTCTCCTCGATGCATCTTGCCCTTACATGTGCCAGATTGCTCGTGAAGCCGAGGCAGCCATGTTCCACCGGCAGGTGTTTGAGGACCTGCGTCGTTCCACGCCGCACTGCAAAGACCCCGCTGAGGCCATTGCAATCGGCGCTGTCGAGGCCTCCTTTAAGAGCTTAGCCTCTGCGATCATTGTGCTCACAGGCTCTGGAAGGTAGGCAGGTTATCTGGTCCTGGCAGGTCATGGAGGTCACTGGTTCTTAAAGAGTCTAAGAGAGGGAGAGTAGGGCCAGGTTCAGGTACTGACAAAGGGAGTAACTGGGAGAAATGGCAAACAAACTAGACCATTGGTTGATTGATTTATTTTTTGCCTATGTGAACAAATTTTAAAGATGAAAATGTTAGTGTGAAAAAGCAGATATTTACAGATTAACCCATCAGTTATTTTCCCCCTTTTATAACTTGATTGATGTTTTTTTTATCTCTTAATTTGCTTCATTGGCTACATTTGTTTAACCAGGAGTCTAGCTACATGTTTGCCAGTCTCTCCCAGTGGTGTGAGTGCCTTAATGTGCAGTAGTGGAGTGATTGAGAGTAACCCCCCACCCTTCCCTTCGGGGCTCAGATAGCACGAGAGGCCGAGGCTGCAACCTTCCACAGACAGCTGTTCGAGGAGCTGAGGAGACACTCCCATCTGACCAGAGACCCTTCAGAGGCTGTAGCTGCTGGAGCTGTCGAGTCGTCCTTCAAATGCTGTGCTAGTGCCATCATTGTTCTCACTAAGACTGGGAGGTAAGAAAGAGAGGGATAGACGCGAAATGATCCTGGTCCTAAAGGTAAGGTGTTGCCAGACACATGCTAGTCTGTGTAACACAGCTCCTGATTCTCCCTCCAGTACCCAATGTGCTCTTGGATATCGCCCCTTTAATTTAGTGTGTGTTTGTGTGTGAGAGAGTAAGAAATGTGCATTTTTACATGAGGAGGTGGAGATAGCAACTGATTTTAAGAATGAAAGTGAGAACTGTCATTAGCCCAGGTTAGGTGTCCACCTTTCACACTGTTCATATTGTCAGTGGTTATGTAAGAATCTGGGATGGAGAGCTTTCTCATCAGTCCAGTGCAAAGCTCCAATTTTAAATTAAACAAATAAAATTGTTGTATTTATGAATCCATATCAAAATATTAATGGAAATCGGTGATTATATAAATATGTCACTTGCTGTACATACAAGCTTGCCAACATGGCTATTAATGATGGGTAGCTTCTTCAATAAAACTGCAGCAAAAAGTTGATTTCACATTACAACACTGACTGATTTACCAGGAATGTTTTGTTTGAGTGTTTGAGAGTGGACACCTTTTGGGCTACTGATGATGATGTAAATCTTCAGCACACACCATCATACACCAAAGTGTTGTCACTTATTTTGGCTGCTGCAATCTCTCAGGACTGTAAGGGCATTTACAGACTTTACAGACTTGCGTTCCCTACTTCTCCTGTTAGTTGTGTTGAACCTGTTAGGGTGGAAGTGTTACATATTTTGTCGTTGTTTTTATTCATCTAGTTGCGTGTATCAAAGTTGACCTCCTAGCATACAGGGGCTCTAAACCTGAGAATAAGTCTAAATAAGCCAAACTATTTGAGAACACCTAAGCGTGGTGCCTGGTTGTTCAGTTTTTAATCACACTGACTTACTTCTTGCAAGAATCCATCTGCATGGAGTTAATTTACATGTATTATGTATTGACATCATTGATTTACACAGTGCTACAAACATTATGCAAGTCAAGAGTTTGTACATTCTGCTGTGAATGTACAGTCATTTGGAAAAGGTGTGCAAACCCCGAAGCTAATGACATTAACAAATGCTAATTGGATTCAGGTTGCTTACAAGGGACGTGGCAGAGTGCTCATTGAAACGTTTAGTTTGGCTTCAAGCATCTTGACACTCCTCAACACTACCAGGACAGTGTTGATGTTTATGGACTGATGAAACTAATATTCTGTTTGGGAAGAACACAACATTATGTATGGCTTAGAAATGCATTGTATACAAACATGAAAACATCATCCGATGGCTATCTGCCAGCTAAAGTTGGATGATGCAACAATGACCCTAAATTACAAAATTATCACAACAGAGATACATGGAAGTGGAGATTACACTCCTACATGGGGTGACCTCAAGTGCTTTTCATACCAGACATCCTATCATTGCTGCCAAAAGTTTGGTCAGATATTTAAATTGAAGGCTTCAAGGTTTAATGAGTGGATTCAGGAAAGACCAAATACTTTAATTGTTTGCACGTTGTTAACCTAAGAATGTATTTATTTATGCTTTCCACTTAAACATGATCACATTTTATTACCAGTTAATGCAGAATACCGGGTAGCTCCTAATGAGTCACCTGATGAGGGGTTTGCATACTTTTTTTCACCATAGAGCTGCTCTGCAGGATTTAATCCGTATTTTTGCATTGAACATATTAAGGTGTCTCCATAATTTCTGCAATGAATTCACTCAGTTGAAATAACTATATTACTTAATATGTAAATGAAGGTCTTTTTTTGTGCAGATCTGCCCACCTGATCTCCAGGTACAGGCCACGTGCCCCCATCCTCGCTGTGACCCGTAATGCCCAGACAGCTCGCCAGGCCCACCTCTACCGTGGAATATTCCCCGTCCTCTACACCAAGCCCGCCAACGACGTGTGGGCAGAGGACGTCGACATGCGTGTCAACTTTGCCATGGATATGGGTAAGGAATGTCTCACTTTTAAGACCCTGTACAGTGATATGGCAGTACAGGCAAACAACTTGTGGTCTTTGGAAAACAAACACGGCCAGAAATGAATTGCAATGCCATGCAGTTTTCAAGGACTTAACTTAGAGGAGTCATTGGATAAAACATTATTTCTGACACACCTTTTGCTGTCAAACCTTGACCCAGAACGCTGTTTAACCACGTTTAATACATCAAATTAGCAAAGCTTGGCTGACCATTTCATGCTTAATTTTCTAGGCAAGGTCAGAGGCTTCTTCAAAGAGGGAGACGTTGTCATCGTCTTGACCGGCTGGCGTCCAGGCTCCGGTTACACCAACACCATGCGTGTAGTCCTGGTGGCCTGAGCAGACAAAAGAGCTGCTCTGCTTTCTCCCTCCACCTTCACTGACCTTTCATAGCTCTCCACCCCACACCTCACTCCTGCTCACAGCCCTTCTCATCCAACTCCTGGGCTCGCAGACTCAACAATTTAGCATTTAGGCAATAATGGAAATAAATTATAAAAGAAAGAGTATAGCCTTTGTGGCTTGGGAGCTGTTTTGGGTGGGAGTCGAGTTTTGTTCCATACAATTCCACGTTTTCGTTCCTTTCGCACCGATTCTCTCAATCAAACCAGTCTTCAGGGCCTCAGATTAATACACCCTGACCACAAACTGCTGTATTTTATTCACTGAAACACTTGTATTACTAAAAGTGAAAGTCTGTGAGTGAATGCGTCCTGGTCTGTGTGCATGCGCATTCTGACTCTTGTTTAGGTGGGGTTGGTGGCGGGGCCGGCTGACGTTAACAGAGCACCTTGAGTACTGTAATCACACTCCTCTACTGATTTAACGAACAAAATAGTGGCATCCTAAATCAAAGGGCTCCTCCCACAAGCGCAGCCTCAGCTCCACCTCTCCACCCAAGCAGATCCTTCTGTAGTGCTGTCTATAAGTGTCCTCTCATCAGCTTTCACTGTATTTCAGTGTATCTGTAAGTGTTGCACTCCTAATCTACTCAAGACTATGTTACATTCTATATTATACTTGACTTTTGTGAATGGTGAACTTTTGTTTTAGGACATCCAATGCTACTTATATTTTGTCCTACTATAGAAAAAAAGTTAGTTTTGGATGTCCACTCCAGAGGTGTTTGAGCTAGTTACTGTGTTTGTGTTATTAGATGTGTCATGAAGCCTTTACATTTCTTTGCTTTGGATCATATCCAAGTTGGCACTTATGAATCATGTCTGGTTCTCCAAAGTTGACTGATATGAAAGAGCACTTTTATGGTGTTTTTTTTCCTGATGACTAATGTAGAGATGAAGCCCTGCCCCTCTGAGTCAAAGTGGAAGATGGGTAGAATCCCTGTGCTTGTCTTTCTATGCTGGTGGCCCAATGTAGCTGTCTTCATGTGTTTAACTTGCTTTTGATTGTGATGCTAGAGTGTAAGAAATAACTAAATGTAAAGGGGTATTATATTGTCTAGCTGGTGTACTGAGCTGTCCTACAAGACTGGAGTTCCATCAATAAAAGAGATGAGCACCTATTCAAACTTTGCCTTGCAAATGTTTTATTTGATGAACTACCATAAGTCTAAGTGTGTGTGGCACTACAGTAACTTTACAGGGAGTTGGAGGTTCAT
This sequence comes from Amphiprion ocellaris, assembly GCF_022539595.1. NCBI lineage: Eukaryota > Metazoa > Chordata > Actinopteri > Pomacentridae > Amphiprion > Amphiprion ocellaris. The sequence goes on along the minus strand of NC_072766.1, from coordinate 20,887,495 downwards.
GTGAACAATTTCTGGAGACACAACACTTGTAAATTTAATGAAAATTTATTTCATGCTGGATCAAAGGTTTTAGTCTTTCAGTGTATTGCTAAAGTATCAATTTCATGAAATACAAAATCACAGTGCTTTGGCACATTAAATGTTTGCTGCATTTAGGTAAGAAAAAGATGGCTGTGGAAGAGGAAGTGCAATTTATTCTCCATTATTAAATGATTCTCCTCTACCACAGCCTGGGTACATGCTGAACATTTACTTGGAGTCCTGGCTGTACACCACCCCCACCTGCCTGCGGATCTCATCCTCCAACTCAACCAGCAGCATAGAGTCAGAATGGGGCATAACTGAACTCTCCTTCAGACCTACATGGAAAAACACATACTGATAAGTCTGGTTGTACAAACACACTTAAGGGCCACTAACATTTCAGTGTTTCTGATGCCACCTTGTGTTCAACGTGTGTAACACATAACACTGCATGTCCGATAATTTTGAAAGCACCAATGATTGTTAAAATATTAACTAGTGGTTGAAATAATATGGATACAGAATAAAATATGCTGAATGTCCAAGTACCTTTGAGCAAACACTGTCGAACCTCCTCTGCTTCATAACGCATCCCTGTACCGTTCATGTAGCTGAGAGGTAAATAGGGTTCTGGCAGTGGGTACTGAGTCACCTTCCCATTCACGTCTAGTGATGTGGGGCTCCACACGGTTTCAGGGACCTAAAAATGTGCACAATGAAAACAGCAGATATTTTTAAAAAATGAACTGGACATCATCTTCCTGCGGCACAAAACAAAAGAAGAAATCTATCCATCCACAGCCAGCAGCAACATATATCTGTGATCTATGTTCGTAATCATTTTTGTATTATTTTCTTATTAATAGAAATAATAATAAAGAAAAGCTAATTCAAGGGGGTTTTTTTATTTCTGAAAAAAAATTTGTTTCTGGCCACAAAAAGTGAACTCCCCAAAACCACAGTTTGGTCCATACACTATCTATAGGTGTATAGTATAAATTGATGTTGCATGTCAGGCTCTTTGAATTGAATTTCATTATTCAGCCCTCTTTTAATAACCTACCCGGATTGTGCCCTTTGTCCCCACAATGATGGCATTATTGCGCAGCTCCAAAACCGAGGAACAAGTAAACACTGCCAATCTGTTGTTGGAGTACTTCAGAACGACACCCACAGTCTCATCAATTCCTACAACAACATACAAATATATGATGCACAGTTGTTAGAGTTTTTATAATAAAAATATGTGAATTTAGTGACAGGGTGTAAAACAGTGCAACGTTGTAGTTTAATCTTAACTGACCCACATAAAAGACACAACTGATGCAGTCTTATCAATACCAACCTGTGCGTGTGATGAATTTAATAAATAAGCAGTGGCAAGAAGGATGACTCAAGAATGATGGTAGCTTTAAACAAACCCAGAATGAGTCAGCTATTTTCATCATTGCAGGGGACCTTACTGGTCACAGTGCTACTGTGTAAGAAAAGTCTTCCCTAAATGTTACTTCAGTGCCAGAGCTTCAGAAATCATGTCAATGAGACTCACTGGCCTATTCTTTATTACCTTCTGCCTGGCATACACCAGTGGCTTTGATGCTCTCTGGCTTCTCTCCGTTGTACACCATGCTAATGAACTGCATGCAGTAGACACCAATATCTATTATTGTTCCTGCACCCAGCTCCTTCTTCATTGATCTCACAAGGTGCATCAATGGCACACCAAACTCAATTACGACCAACTTCACGTCGCCCAACTCCTTCTGGGCCAGGAGCCGTCTGATCTCCACAGAGGCTGGGAAAAAGCGAGTCCAGACAGCCTGCAACAAAACGACAAAGTATTTCGCTGTGACTTTCTCAGTGCTTGGTGTTGTGTTCTGTAGTGATTTAAGCTGAGTCAACTCAAAGTAAGATTTAGTTTTAGATGTGATTAAAGACAACTGAAATAAAATATTTATATATAAAATATGTTTGCTTAGATGGAATACATGACAATAACTGGTAATGCTTTGAACTGTACCTCCATGAGGAACACATCATTCTTCTTTGCAGAGTCCAAAATCTCCTGAACCTCTCTACGGTTCATGGCCAGCGGTTTCTCACACAGAACGTTCTTCTTGGCATTTGTAAAGAGCAGACAAGTGCTGTGATGGTAGGGGTGGATAACTCCAACGTACACCACATCTGCACATAGTGGTAGAGAAGGTATTACCATCTTTTACTTAAGTGGAACTACTAATACCACACTGTAAATGTGCTCTGATACAAGTAAAGGTCCTGTATTTACTGACCTATGTCTGGGTCTTTGGCCAGCTCCTCATAGCTGCCATATGCTCGGGAGATGCTGTGCTTTTTGGCAAACTCCTGTGCATCCTTCAAACTGCGAGCTGCCACAGCCACAACCTGTGAATACAAACAGATGAGTTACTCCTCTATTGCCTGACTGAGAGGCTCATTAAAATCACGTTTGTTGCAGTAGACTGTATATTACAAAGTTGATGGAGGACTGTCCTCCCAATAGGTGGAAAACTTCTGCATAATTATGCAAATAATGATTGTTTTTCTTGTCTAATTTTCTCAGTGACACCAAAAGGTCACATCTACCGGGTGTCGTTTCACACATAGAAAATCCCATTTACTCTTAAGTGCTGCATTTCATACTGTATTTACAAATCAATAAAGTGTATTCTCAATTGGTTTGTTTTTTGTCTGTTGTTCCTCAATGCCATAGGTATAATAAAAAAAAAGCCTAACCAAAATGTTGCACACTGTAGACTGCAGTTTCCAAAAGTGCTCCAACTAAACTAAATCTACCAAACAGTTTCTTTCAGATATCATGAGCAGATTTTATAAGATCTCTTAATACCTGATGTTCTCCAGGTGGAAGAGTTTTCAGAGCCACAGTGAAGTCATGGCTGATGAACCCTGTGCTGCAGATTCCCCACCTGGTTGCCATGTTGGACAGAGACAGACTGAGTTTGAACACAGACTGTAGTCTATCCTCTTATCTCATTTTATAAACAGTATATCCAAGCTCTCATTCACTGCGTCATAGTCACTCCCACCAGACATTCGAGCAGATGAGTTGAAGAGTCTTAAACCAGTAAAATGAGATGAGCCTCATGGGTTTATAATAGCAGTGACCTACCTTTGCCATAAGGTGGCGACACTGCTTTAGTTTTTTGACATGCCATCATTACAGGCTTTGTGTACTAATGCATCTCATTATGAAAAAGTTTCATATTTTCCATCAGTTATTTAAGACAATTGTTTCTGTCCCAGCAGCCCTGCGACAGACTGGCGACCTGTCTAGGGTGTCCCCTGCCTTCGCCCGAGTCAGCTGGGATAGACTCCAGCTGAAATTATTGCTTAAAATGTAAATTAAGGTAATTTTTTTGTACAGATCTAATGTCCAGGTACTGGCCTCGTGCCCAGACAGTGCCCTTTGTCCCTAGAAAGATGGCAACACTGTGCAGCTCCATAACTGAGGAGCAAGTGAACACTGCCAATCTGTTGTTGGAGAAATTTACAGTGATAGTCACAAATTCATTCACTTCTACAACTATATACAAATACATTATGCAAAATTGTTAGAGATGTTAAAACAAAAAAATGTGAAGTTAATGACATGGTTCAAAACAGTATAACATCACTGACTGTTGTAGTTTAACCTTTATTGCCCCAATTAACACATAAAAGTGACAGAGATGTGAGATGGAGTCTTATCTGTCAATGTCAACCCATGTGTGATGAATGTAATAAAGAAATAAATGTTAAGAAGGATGATTCAGGAGTTACAGGAGCTTTAAAAAAAAAACAAGAATGAGTCAGCTTTTTCCAGAACTGCTGATTGATTTACAATCATCACCTGTCTTGTATAAGATGCAAAGTATAGTTTAGACTGGTATTTTTTCAGTTTAATTATTTATTGTTTGTTTCTACATTATGGACAGTATTAAAGACAGGTCGCAATTATTGCACCTGCGTAACCTAAAATAAATCATAATTCCAAAATACAATGTAAGAGGGTGACAGACGAGCAAAAAAATATACACTACTCTTCAAAAGTTGGGGTCACCCAGACAATTTTATGTTTTCCATGAAAACTCACACTTTTATTCATGTGCTAACATAATTGTGCAAGGGTTTTTTTTCATCATCAATTAGCCTTTCAACACGATTAGCTAACACAATGTAGCATTAGAACACAGGAGTGATGGTTGCTGGAAATGGGCCTCTGTACCCCTATGTAGATATTCCATTGAAAATCAGCTTTTTCCAGTTAGAATAGTCATTTACCACATTAACAATGTCTAGACTGTATTTCGGATTAATGTAATGTTATCTTCATTGAAAAAAATACTTTTCTTTCCAAAATAAGGACATTTCTAAGCGACCCAAAACTTTTGAAAGGTAGTGTATATTAATGATAAGAAATGATGTGTTGTTTCTGACTGCAAGAAACTGAGCTCCACAAAACCATGGCTTAGTCAGCACACTGTGTACAGGTGCATAGTACAAACTGATAGTGCATGCCAGGCTCTTCAAATTGTATTTGGTTATGCAGCAATCCTTGGATGACCTACCTTTGTCCCCATATTGAAGGCACCATTGGCAAGGCTCCATTGCCACGGAGCCAGTAGATACTGCCAGTCAATTGTTGGAGAACTTCATCGTGATGGCCACAGTCTCATCCACTCCTACAACAACATACACATATATGATGCACAGTTGTTAGTGATGTTAAAACAAAAATATGTCAATGTAGTGACAGGGTTCAAAACAGTGCAACACAAATCACTGCTGTAGTTTCACTTTTATTGGCTCCAATTAACACATAAAAGGCAGAGATAAGAGATGAATTCTTATCTGTCAGTGTCAACCTGTGTGTGTGTGATGCATTTAATAAAGAAATCAGAGGTAAGAAGGCTGACTCAAGAATTGTAACAGCCTTAAACACACCCAGAATGACTCAGCTATTTTCATCATTGCTGGTGGACCAGCAATACAGGTACAGTGACAGGGACTCCTGCTGTACAACTTGTAAATGGGGAACATTTACTACCCACTCTTGCACATTGTTTCCTCTAATTTGAGTAGGATTCCATCCAGGTCAGTGCTTTACCAGAAAAATTTAATTTAGACTGAAGACGTGTGCCAGGAAGACAGCCCAACAATGTCCAGAGTCATCAGCATCACAGGGCAAATCTTTCCACATTTGGGCGCCTTGCCATCAAGGAGTTTCTGGACTACCTGCGCATTCTCTGCCATGGACATGGGCAAGGTTTCCCCTGAGTCTTCAGGATCTGCCATCTCAGCAGAGGACATGCTTACTGGGTTACAAAGTTCCTCGAAGTATTCTTATTACCACTCAATGTCCCCAGTCTGGGTCAGCAATCCCAACCTACCAGTTGTATACAGCCTGGGCAAAACCCTATTTCTCCTTTCTAAGGCATTGAATGAAATGCCAGAACCCCCTCGAGGCCAACCAACAGTTCTTCTCCACAGCCTCTCTGAACTGTTACTACACCTGAGTTTTTGCTTCCGCAACTGCTGCCGCTACAGCCCTTTTGGCACCTTGGTATTCATCTGCTGCTTCAAGCCCCAAGCCAACTAGGCCCAAAAGGTCTAATTTTTCAGCCTGATGGCCTCCTTCAATGCAGGCACTGGGAAGTTTTCAGGTTACCACCACGACAGGCACCAGTGACCTTCTGACCACAGCTCTGAACACAGGATTGATAGATTCATAGAATTAGAAGGCTTGAAAATGGCCCACTCAGATTCCATGTCCCCCTCCCTCCTTGTCCCCACAATGATGGGGTCATTGGGCACCTTCATTACCAAGGAACAAGTTAACACTGCCAATCTGTTGTTGGAGAACTTCCATGATGGCCACAATTTAATCCACTCCTACAACAAAAGACAAATATATGATGCAGAGTTCTTCAAGAGATGTTAAAACAAATTTATGTTAATTTAGTGACAGGGTGCAAAACAGTGCTACATAAATTATTATTGTAGTTTAACCTTTATTGTCCCACATAAAAACACAGAGATAAGAGATTATTCTTACTGTAGATGTCAACCTGTGTGTGGGATGAATTTATTAAAGAAATCAGTGGTGAGGAAGATGACTCAGGAATTACAATGGCTTTAAAATTTGACCTTAGAGAGTGATATCATGTCGATAAAAGCATGCCGCAGTAATAAACTCAAAATGTCTCAGCTGTTTTATTGTTGCTGGTAAATTTACACTTTCACCTCTATTGTTAACACTATTACTAAATGTTATTTAGGTGGCAGAGCTTCAAAAATGATATCAATGAGACTTTATATCTTACCTCTGTCCTGGCATGCACCAGTCGCTTTGATGCTCGCTTTGAGGTTCTCTCCGTTGCACACCATGCCAATGAACTGCAGACAGTAGAGCCAAACTCACTGCTGTGCCCGCACCAAGTTTCTTCTTCTCAGTAAGTGCATCAATGATACACCAAACCCAGCTATGACCAAATTCACGCCACCCGACTCTCTCTGCAGTAACTCCATACTATTAGGTTTTCCAAATAATTCTTTTAAAAACCTCCAGCTGATTAAAAATTCTGCAGCCACAGTTCTGACAGCAACTAGTAAAAGAGATTATATCTGCCCCATATTAGCTTCTCTTCATTGGCTCCCTGTTAAATCCAGAATATAATTTAAAATCATACTTCTTATGTATGGCATTCTTAATTGCCAAGCTCCATCGTATTTTAAAGACATTGTTGTACCATATCATTCAAATAGAGCACTCTACTTGTGGTTCCCAGAGTTTCCAGAAGTGGAATGGGATGCAGAGCCTTTATTTATGAGGCTTCTCTGTTGTGGAAACACCTAGTTTGGTTTGGGGTGGTAGACACCCTCTCGACTGCAGAGATTAGACTTAAAACTTTCCTCTTTGATAAAACTTATTAGTTAGGGCTGCTCTGGACCACCTGAGCCCACAGTACCTGAGCCTTCCTTCTGAATGCTTGTATATCTATATATATGTAACATAGTTAAAAAAAAAAAAATTCAGGTTAAATCCAGCTAAATGCGACAACTACGCCGCCTGCTGTCAGAAGCATGTATAGTCGTAGCAAAGGATTATGGGTAATCCTCAGAGCAACGGAGGATTTATGAAGGGGTAACTTGTCTGTAAATGTCTGTGGGCAAAACAATGCTAACTACATTTATAACTATGTAGAACTTTAGCTGGCTTCACTTGGTTATTTATTGTGTGTCCCAGAATCATTTCGCCATATTTTTTTGAAGTTGATTGTATGTTTTTGATATGTTTTATCGTTGTAAAAAATTCCACTGCGCAGCTAGCTATCGCTAACACGTTGCCGTCTTTCAGGACAGAGCACATGCTGTTGCCCACAAGCTGACGATTCAGTGAATTCCATTATCCTTTGTTATGACTGCAGGTATGTTACAGTGTGTCCCTTTTTATAATTTAATGTTAGAAATATGTAAATGAGTTATGTTGCCGGATGTTCAATAACTGTGTTTTGTAGTATGTTTGCTGTTCTGAATATGTGAAATACTAAACAAAAAAAGGTAACAGTCCAGGGAAAATTTTTGTTATTGTAATAATTTCTTGTACCTCACCGTCAAATAATCAAGAGGGGGACAATTTCTGTTTTCTTTCATTTGTTTTATTAACTACATGAATTAATCCACTATACGATCACTGTTTTTATTGTATTGTACTAAGTGTTAAGATATATGAATGGGTAATCCTCAGAGCAACGGAGGATTTATGAAGAGGACAGAGCACATGCTGTTGCCCACAAGCTGACGATTCAGTGAATTCCATTATCCTTTGTTATGACTGCAGATGTGGAATAAACCTGCTGTTGACACAATCCTGAGAGTCATTTTAGAAAGAGAAGACGTCCCTGAAGGGTCACATATATATACACACACACAGCCTTTCAATGTTTAATTTTCTAGGCAAGGTCAGAGCCTTCTTCAAAGAAGATGACGTTTTTATCGTATTGACCGGCTGGTGTTCAGGTTCCGGTTACACCAACACCATGGATGTAGTTCTGGTGGCCTGAACAGAGCTGCTCTGCTTTCGCCCTCCACTGTCATTGACCTTTCATAGTTGTTCCATACAATCCCACAAGTTTCCATTCCTTTCACACTAAACAGTAAACTTTTCATCCAATGCTACTTACATTTTGTCTTAGTATAGAAAAAAGTTAGTTTTGGATGTCCAATCCAGAGGTGTTTGAGCTAGTTACTGTGTTTGTGTTATTAGATGTGTCATGAAGCCTTTGTATTTCTTTGCTTTGGATCATATCCAAGTTGGCACTTATGAATCATGTCTGGTTCTCCAAAGTTGTCTGATATGAAAGAGCACTTTTATGGTGTTTTTTTTCCTGATGACTAATGTAGAGATGAAACCTTGTCCCTCTGAGTCAAAGTGGAAGATGGGTAGAATCCCTGTGTTTGTCTTTCTATGCTGGTGGCCCAATATAGCTGTCTTCATGTGTCTAACTTGCTTTTGATTGTGATTGCTAGTGTAAGAAATGCAGCTTCGTGCTAGTTCATAAAGGGCACAAAGTCAGGAGAGTCATAAGGTTCTATGCTGTCAAATCGTGCTCGTAGTCAGTCCACTCCTATTAGCGAGTCTTATAACTGAGGCGGCGTTCATTCATTCTACACGCTCTGTGCTGATCTCAGGGACTGTCTGTCATGCTTGCGCAGATTGTTCTGGTGCATCACTTGAGCAGAGTCACCTCCAAACACAACTGCATGCCAGTCTGAAATATATGGTTAAAATCTGACGAAGTGGCCTGTCTGAATTGATTAAAAGTAAAGGGGTATTATATTGTCTAGCTGGTGTACTGAGCTGTCCTACAAGACTGGAGTTCCATTAATAAAAGAGATGAGCACCTATTCAAACTTTGCCTTGCAAATGTTTTATTTGATGAACTACCATAAGTCTAAGTGTGTGTGGCACTACAGTAACTTTACAGGGAGTTGGAGGTTCATGTGAAGAATTTCTGGAGACACAACACTTGTAAATTTAATGAAAATTTATTTCATGCTGGATCAAAGGTTTTAGTCTTTCGGTGTATTGCTAAAGTATCAATTTCATGAAATACAAACTCACAGTGCTTTGGCACATTAAATGTCTACTGCATTTAGGCAAGAAAAAGATGACTGTGGAAGAGGAAGTACAAGTTATTCTCCATTATTAACCCTTTAGAACCCAGCGTAGCGCCGGCGCTACGTTTTGCATATTGATTTTTGATTGGCTGTAGATTTTAAACCAGATAAGATAGATCGATAATTCTTTTTGTATATAAAATCTGAGGAGTTACACTAACATTTCACACATTCACCAGGTCTCAGTGTGCTGTTTCGTTGCAGTGATGGGTTTACAAAAATACACAATAAAGCGCACACAACAAAACTCTTTATAAACCAGACCACCGGTATTAGGAGGACTTCTTACGTTGAAATAAGCGTGATCACGTTGTGGCCATGTCCTGTCACATGATTCGTATGTGTCCATACCCGAGAGGCTCCCGTCCCCATCAACAGAAAGTGTCGTTGTTGCCGGGAGTTGTAGTTTTTCAGCCGACAACTACAACTGTAGTTTTCGGCTGTAGCCTGCACAGATAGGAGCTCTCAGTCGTTTCAGTCCCACTTTTTTTTTTTTTTTTTTTTTTTTTTTTTTTTTAACAAAAACATTCAGACACACAGCCCACACACACACCAGACATCCACCACGGTCCGTGTACGGATCTGGTAATTGGATTTTCCGTTCTGAAACGGGTATTGAAAAACAAAAAACGAGTGGTTATTTGATTTTCATTTTAAAATGCAAAAATTAAAATTGAAATACAAGGCGTTTTTCCTTTTCATGATCAAAAAGGGATATACGATTTTTTTTTTAAATGCTTTGATTTTTGTTTTATATTTAGAATAACAAGAAAGTAAAATCAGTAAGAGACAGAAACGAAAAAAGGTCCGTTTTTTTCATTTTCTGAGACCGGAAGTGGTCATCAGCAAGTGTGAAGCCAAAGAGTACGGTGCATAGACTGTATATACATTTTTTTTCGTTGGTTTTCATGGTCAAAATGAGAGATCAGGTGGCCGATCTTAAAATAAATCAATATTGATTTTTTTATAGAGCGTTAAAGTTTTGCGAAGCCAGGGGGCGGGACTACTTGATTGACTGTCCGGTCTGGAATGATTGACAGGTCCTATGGAGGAGGCAGCAGAGACTCTGTTCTCCTCCCTTGGATTAATTCTGATATAATAACTGTTGGTTTATTTATCGGTGGAGCAGCAGAACATTTCCACAGACAGTTTTCCTGCCCGTTGGCTTGTTTTAACCAGTTTTCTACCTTTGGCTGATTCTACCAGCAGATATTGAAAGGACTCTGACAGTTCCGTGAGTAAATGTTTATTTTCGTATCGGTGCCGCTTTTAATGCACTTTATATGCAGCTTAGTGTCAGATGTAATGTGTGCCATGCACTCCAGATGTTGGTGGAGTTTCTTTCAGTGTGTGTTGACCAGAGAAGAACGTTAGCATAGTAAATATTAGCTTTAATGTTAGCGATGCTAACCGAGCTAGCTGCTCAGTCGTAGCATGATTAAAGCTAACGTAGCATCAAACTATTGTGTTGAGTTTCATGTAAACAGCTGAAGTGTGTTGTGTTCCTGTAATGTGGTTCATTAAGTTCATAAAACTGTGGCTGGTTGACATTAATGTAACATTCAGGAAACTTAAATGTGTTTGAAACAGTAACAATGTTCTAGTTTTCAGTAATCAGCTTTAATTTGACACTAAAACAGACTGATAGTTTTAAATGACATCAGTTTCATGAATTTGTTGAAAATTGTCTCATTTGTTGTGATGTTGCTGCTGATTCATGAGAAGCAGATGATCCATGTTGAAGATACGTTTAGTTCTAGTATCAGAAGTACAAGAAGGAAAATGGAAGTTTAGTTCTGCTACATCAAAGATTTCAGGATTAAAATAACTAAATGAGTCTTTATGCCTCAAACTTTATTTTTACAATAAAGAAATAATGAAATAATCACAGATAATAAAAATATAAATAGCAGAGAAAACCTGAGAGAATAATTTCCTGAAAAGTTTGTGAAGGAAAAGCAGCTTTTTTTATCCTGAAAGATCAGAATCAGCTCCAACACCTGCATCTGACAGCATCAAGTCAACCAGAAAGAAAAGAAAAAAGAAAATGACTTCTTTCTGATCACATCTGTCCTGCTGCTCACAGTCTGCTGCTGCTCACATTCTTCACATTTATAGTCCACTTTTAAAAGTTCAGCAGACAGGTGCTCTGCTTTGGAGTGTGACGATGTCGTCGGTGATGTGGAGAGTGAAGTTTCCGTTTCACCCACAGCGTGCTTTAGGGCAGCCGGGTCGGACACGATATTTGAAATACTGACCGACAGCTCAGATTTAACTGTCTCTAGTTCCGTTTTGATGGGTGTTAAACTTTCACTTAAAGCCGCAAGGAGCTGGGTCTTTAAAATAACCACCGTCTTGTTACAGAGTGAAAGTAGCAATTCCTCCTTAAGGTCAGAGATTGCAGCATCTGAGGGCCTCTTCAAAAGAAGACGTAGTTGATGAAGGCGTTCTGGAGCAGGACCAGAAAGACCACGACCAAGCAGCCTTGAGATCTTAGGCAGCATCTCCCTCAGGTGGGTGTCAACGGTGTTCACAGTCAGGTCTGTGGTAATCCCGTCAAAAAACAAAACAGAAAAAAATGTAGATTATAAATCAACATGTAACCAAAGCACTCTGTGTATAACGCCATAGTATAAGATGTAGTTCAGAAAATGTCAAAGTATAGTATACTTTTGAAGAATAACATAGTATGGCCTGTAGTTCATAGTATAGCATGTAGGCAAAAAACCCCACTGATTATTATGTGGTTCAAAAAGTGCAAAATGATAGGATGTTGCCTAAAATTGTCATGTATGATATGTGGTTCAAAAAATGCCATAGTGCAGTATATTGTCAAAATAGTATGTTTTTCAAGAAAACATCAGAGTATATGTCGTCTAAAAAATGCCATAGAATAATATTTCATTGCACAAGTAAAAGTATAGTAATTTTTAAAACTGTTCAAATTCTTATATGTTGCTAAAGACCAAAAAAAATAAAACAAATAAAAACGTCATAGTAATATGTCAATTTAAAAACCCTATAGTATAGAGTGTCACGCAACAAACGTCATAGTATAGCATGTCGCTCTAAAAACGTCATAGTATGGCCTTTGGTCCAAAAAACGTCATAGTATAGCATGTCGCTCTAAAAATGTCATAGTATAGCATGTCGCTCTAAAAATGTCATAGTACAGCATGTCGTTCTAAAAACGTCATAGTATAACATGTCGCTCTAAAAACATAGTATATCCTTTGGTCCAAAAAACGTCATAGCATAGTATGTCATCCAAAAAACATCATGGTATAGCATGTCGCTTTAAAAACATTATAGTATAGCATGTTGCTCTAAAAATGTCATAGTATAGCATGTCACTCTAAAATTGTCATAGTATAGCATGTCACTCTAAAAACGTCATAGTATAGCCTTTGGTCTAAAAATGTCATAGTATAGCATGTTGCTCAAAAAATGTCATAGTATAGCTTTTGGTCCAACAAAGGTCATAGTTTAGCATGTCGTTCAACAAAATATCATAGTATAGCATGTCACTCTATAAACGTCATAGTATAGCCTTTGATCTAAAAAAACGTCATCTTATGGCATGTCGCTCTTGAAACGTCATAGTATAGCATGTCTCTCTAAAATCGTCAGAGTATAGGATGTCGTCCAAAAAACGTCATCGTATAGCATGTCGCTCTTGAAACGTCACAGTATAGCATGTTGCTCTAAAAACATCATAGTATAGCATGTTGCTCTAAAAACGTCATAGGATAGCATGTCGCCCAAAGAACGTCATAGTACAGCATGTGGCTCTAAAAACGTCATAGTATAGCATGTCCCTCTAAAAACGTCATAGTATATCCTTTGGTCCAAAAAACATCATAGTATAGCATGTTGCTTTAAAAATGTCATAGTATAGCATGTGGTTCTAAAAATGTCATAGTTTAGCATGTCGTCCAAAGAACATCGTAGTATAGCATGTCGCTCTTAAAACATCATAGTATAGCATGTCGCTGTAAAAACGTCATAGTATAGCATGTTGCTCTAAAAACATCATGGTATAGCATGGCGCTCTAAAAACGTCACAGTCCAGCATGTCGCTCTAAAAACATCATAGCATAGCATGTTGCTCATAAAACGTCATACTATAGCATGTCGATCTAAAAACGTCATAGAATAGCATGTCGTCCAAACAACATCATAGTATAGCATGTCGCCCTTAAAACGTCAAAGTATAGCATGCCATCCAAAAAACGTCATCATATAGCATGTCGCTCTTGAAACGTCATAGTATAGCGTGTCACTCTAAAAACATCATAGTATAGCATGTTGCTCTAAAAACGTCATAGTATGGCCTTTGGTCCTAAAAACGTCATAGTATGGCATGTCACTCTAAAAATGTCATAGTATAGCATGTGGCTCAAAAAACGTCATAGTTTAGCATGTCGCTCTAAAAACGTCATAGTATAGCATGTCGCTCTTAAAACGTCATAATATAGCATGTCGCTCTAAAAACATCATAGTATAGCTGTCGCCCAAAAAAAGTCATCATATAGCATGTCACTCTTGAAACGTCATAGTATAGCGTGTCACTCTAAAAACATCATAGTATAGCATGTTGCTCTAAAAACGTCATAGTATAGCATGTAGCTCTAAAAACGTCATAGTATAGCATGTCACTCTAAAAATGTCATAGTATAGCATGTTGCTCTAAAAACGTCATAGTATAGCATGTGGTTCTAAAAATGTCATAGTTTAGCATGTCGTCCAAAGAACATCGTAGTATAGCATGTCGCTCTTAAAACATCATAGTATAGCATGTCGCTGTAAAAACGTCATAGTATAGCATGTTCCTCTAAAAACATCATGGTATCGCATGTGGCTCTAAAAACGTCATAGTTTAGCATGTCGTCCAAAGAACATCGTAGTATAGCATGTCGCTCTTAAAACATCACAGTATAGCATGTCGCTGTAAAAACGTCATAGTATAGCATGTTGCTCTAAAAATGTCATAGTATAGCATGTGGCTCAAAAAACGTCATAGTTTAGCATGTCGCTGTAAAAACGTCATAGTATAGCATGTTGCTCTAAAAACATCATGGTATAGCATGTGGCTCTAAAAACGTCATAGTTTAGCATGTCGTCCAAAGAACATCATAGTATAGCATGTCGCTCTTAAAATATCACAGTATAGCATGTCGCTGTAAAAACGTCATAGTATAGCATGTTGCTCTAAAAACATCATAGTATAGCACGTGGTTCTAAAAACGTCATAGTTTAGCATGTAGTCCAAAGAACATCATAGTATAGCATGGCGCTCTAAAAACGTCACAGTCCAGCATGTCGCTCTAAAAACATCATAGCATAGCATGTTGCTCATAAAACGTCATACTATAGCATGTCGATCTAAAAATGTCATAGAATAGCATGTCGTCCAAACAACATCATAGTATAGCATGTCGCCCTTAAAACGTCAAAGTATAGCATGCCATCCAAAAAACGTCATCATATAGCATGTCGCTCTTGAAACGTCATAGTATAGCGTGTCACTCTAAAAACATCATAGTATAGCATGTTGCTCTAAAAACGTCATAGTATGGCCTTTGGTCCTAAAAACGTCATAGTATAGCATGTCACTCTAAAAATGTCATAGTATAGCATGTGGCTCAAAAAACGTCATAGTTTAGCATGTCGCTCTAAAAACGTCATAGTATAGCATGTCGCTCTAAAAACGTCATAGTATAGCATGTCGCTCTAAAAACGTCATACTATAGCATGCCGCTCTTGAAACGTCATAGTATAGCATGTCACCCAAAAAACATCAAAGTACAGCATGTACTATGATGTTTATGGCATTTTTTTTTGTGCCAAAATTCATGATTTTTTTTCAAAGAAAGCCTTACCATAATGTTTTTTACGGCCTCCTTTACATTATTTCATCATATGGCACGTTTTTACATGTTGAAAAATTGCATTTTTTTTCGACATAGTAGACTATGGCATTTTGTTGTGCCAAAATTCATGATGATTTTTTTTTTTCAAAGAAAACCTTTCTGGAGTGTTTTTCACGGCCTCCTTTACATTATTTCATCATATGGCACGGTTTTACGACATATTTGAAAAATCAAATTTTTTTTCGACATAGTCTAGTAAGGGGTTTTTTGCGCTAAAATTCATGATTTTTTTTTCAAAGAAAACCTTTCTGGGGTGTTTTTCACGGCCTCCTTTACATTATTTCATCATATGGTATGTTTTTATGACATGTTTGAAAAATCGCATTTTTTTTCGACATAGTATAGTAAGGCGTTTTTTTGCGCCAAAATTCATGATGATTTTTTTTTCAAAGAAAACCTTTCTGGAGTGTTTTTCACTGCCTCCTTTACATTATTTCATCATATGGTATGTTTTTACAACATGTTTGAAAAATCGCATTTTTTTTCGACATAGTATAGTAAGGCGTTTATTTGCGCCAAAATTCATGATGATTTTTTTTTCAAAGAAAACCTTTCTGGAGTGTTTTTCACGGCCTCTTTACATTATTTCATCATATGGTATGTTTTTACAACATGTTTGAAAAATTGCATTTTTTTTCGACATAGTATAGTAAGGCGTTTTTTTTTCGCCAAAATTCATGATGAATTTTTTTTTCAAAGAAAACCTTTCTGGAGTGTTTTTCACGGCCTCCTTTACATTATTTCATCATATGGTATGTTTTTACAACATGTTTGAAAAATCGCATTTTTTTTCGACATAGTATAGTAAGGCGTTTTTTTGCGCCAAAATTCATGATGATTTTTTTTTTCAAAGAAAACCTTTCTGGAGTGTTTTTCACGGCCTCCTTTACATTATTTCATCATATGGCACGTTTTTACAACATGTTTGAAAAATCGCATTTTTTTTTCGACATAGTATAGTAAGGCGTTTTTTTTGCGCCAAAATTCATGATGATTTTTTTTTCAAAGAAAACCTTTCTGGAGTGTTTTTCACGGCCTCCTTTACATTATTTCATCATATGGTATGTTTTTACAACATGTTTGAAAAATCGCATTTTTTTTCGACATAGTATAGTAAGGCGTTTTTTTGCGCCAAAATTCATGATGATTTTTTTTTCAAAGAAAACCTTTCTGGAGTGTTTTTCATGGCCTCCTTTACATTATTTCATCATATGGAATGTTTTTACGACATGTTTGAAAAATTGCATTTTTTTTCGACATAGTATAGTAAGGCGTTTTTTTGCGCCAAAATTCATGATGATTTTTTTTTCAAAGAAAACCTTTCTGGAGTGTTTTTCACGGCCTCCTTTACATGGTTTCATCATATGACACGTTTTTACAACATGTTTGAAAAATCGCATTTTTTTTCGACATAGTATAGTAAGGCGTTTTTTTGCGCCAAAATTCATGATGAATTTTTTTTTCAAAGAAAACCTTTCTGGAGTGTTTTTCACGGCCTCCTTTACATTATTTCATCATATGGTATGTTTTTACAACATGTTTGAAAAATCGCATTTTTTTTCGACATAGTATAGTAAGGCGTTTTTTTGCGCCAAAATTCATGATGATTTTTTTTTTCAAAGAAAACCTTTCTGTGAGGGTTTTTAACGGCCTCCTTTACATTATTTCATCATATGGCATGTTTTTACAACATGTTTGAAAAATCGCATTTTTTTTCGACATAGTATAGTAAGGCGTTTTTTTGCGGCAAAATTCATGATGATTTTTTTTTTCAAAGAAAACCTTTCTGGAGTGTTTTTCATGGCCTCCTTTACATTATTTCATCATATGGAATGTTTTTACGACATGTTTGAAAAATCGCATTTTTTTTCGACATAGTATAGTAAGGCGTTTTTTTTGCGCCAAAATTCATGATGATTTTTTTTTCAAAGAAAACCTTTCTGGAGTGTTTTTCACGGCCTCCTTTACATTATTTCATCATATGGCACGTTTTTACAACATGTTTGAAAAATCGCATTTTTTTTCGACATAGTATAGTAAGGCGTTTTTTTGCGCCAAAATTCATGATGATTTTTTTTTTCAAAGAAAACCTTTCTGGAGTGTTTTTCACGGCCTCCTTTACATTATTTCATCATATGGACACGTTTTTACAACATGTTTGAAAAATCGCATTTTTTTTCGACATAGTATAGTAAGGCGTTTTTTTTGCGCCAAAATTCATGATGATTTTTTTTTTCAAAGAAAACCTTTCTGGAGTGTTTTTCACTGGCCTCCTTTACATTATTTCATCATATGGTATGTTTTTACAACATGTTTGAAAAATCGCATTTTTTTTTCGACATAGTATAGTAAGGCGTTTTTTTTGCGCCAAAATTCATGATGATTTTTTTTTCAAAGAAAACCTTTCTGGAGTGTTTTTCACGGCCTCCTTTACATTATTTCATCATATGGCATGTTTTTACAACATGTTTGAAAAATCGCATTTTTTTTCGACATAGTATAGTAAGGCGTTTTTTTGCGCCAAAATTCATGATGATTTTTTTTTTCAAAGAAAACCTTTCTGGAGTGTTTTTCACGGCCTCCTTTACATTATTTCATCATATGGCACGTTTTTACAACATGTTTGAAAAATCGCATTTTTTTTTCGACATAGTATAGTAAGGCGTTTTTTTTGCGCCAAAATTCATGATGATTTTTTTTTCAAAGAAAACCTTTCTGGAGTGTTTTTCACGGCCTCCTTTACATTATTTCATCATATGGTATGTTTTTACAACATGTTTGAAAAATCGCATTTTTTTTCGACATAGTATAGTAAGGCGTTTTTTTGCGCCAAAATTCATGATGATTTTTTTTTCAAAGAAAACCTTTCTGGAGTGTTTTTCACTGGCCTCCTTTACATTATTTCATCATATGGAATGTTTTTACGACATGTTTGAAAAATTGCATTTTTTTTCGACATAGTATAGTAAGGCGTTTTTTT